>NC_133373.1:4292074-4465034 GCF_049309525.1 Garra rufa | reverse complement strand
ATACGGCGAGTCTATGTGATTAACTGGCTCTTTATAGCGGAGGAACAAACCATCTCTTTGACAAACATATTAGTTTGTGCTCCTTTAAAAGTACTTCGTTTTTTCTTCACCATGGCCTACATTAAAAAAAAAAAAAAAAAATCAGTGTAGACGTGTTTCAAGCGTATAATCCATGTGAGGTTAGTCTATGTTTGTATAACGGTTCAGTCGCAGTGGTTTCTCCCGAGGCTCAGTGAAGCTGTCAGTGCAGTGGTCTTGAGAGGGAGGGTCAACATGGCGTCGGAGCAGGTCTGTTTTCAATCTGAATTATGAATGTTTTCTGTCCAAACGAATGCTTTCCAAACGATTCTGAGCGTTAAAACGAGCGATGTATAATAAGTTTAAAATCCAAACGATGTCTATGGCGATGTATGTGAATAAATAGCGATCATCTGTGCGAATTATACCCTGTCCGTTTATGGAAAAATTGACTCATTATTGCAGGGTTGTAGTTTTCTGTTGATATACTGTATGCTGATACTTTGGAGCTTTAAAATAAAACCATTCGCTCGTGTTTATTACAGAGGAAAGTGCTGCGTGTCATTTATTTTTAGGCATACAGACACAGGGACTCATCTACTGCATTCCTGAAGACAGCAACACTGCTTTCTTTTTTAGCCGTCACACTGTAATAGCATGAATTCGTTTATTGTTCATTAATTCTAAAAGAAGATGCATTTGGCGGAAAAAAGTGAGAAATTGTTGTGATAGGCCTAGTTTATTGCATATTCCCAAATCAGACTCCCTCAGTAACTCATAGTGCTCTATCCAAAAATATATAAATGCTTCAAAATTATTAATAACTTATACAAAGTATTATTATTACACTGTGATACTGGTTTCAAAAGTATTACAGCATGCTTAAAACTAACACTGAGTTACATAATTAAATATAAAATATTAAACTGAAATTATATTTATTTTAAGCATAATCAAAATAAATTTGTTGGAAAGGATAAAAGATATGTGCTGTTTAAATGAAAATTAAAAAGTATTTTGGCATTTTTGTGTTGTCAATCATTAATGAACTTGTTAAAATTAAAGGAGTAGTTCACTTTCAGAACAAAAATTTACAGATATGTACTACTCACCCCCTTGTCATCCAAGATATTCATGTCTTTCTTTTTTTCAGTCGTAAGGAAAGATGTTTTTTGAGGAAAACATTTCAGGATTTCTCTCCATATAATTGACTTCTATGGTGCCCCCGACTTTTGAACTTCCAAAATTCAGCTTTAAATGGCTCTGAACGTTCACAACCGAGGAAAGAAGGGTCTTATCTATCAAAACGATCAGTTATTTTCTAAAAATAATTACAATTTGTATACTTTTTAACTATTTCTTTACTAGATAAGACCCTTCTTCCTCGGCTGGGATCATTTAGAGCCCTTTGAAGCTGCATTTAAACTGCATTTTTGAAGTTCAAACTCGAGGGCACCATAGAAGTCCATTATATGGAGAGAAATCCTGAAACGTTTTCCTCAAAAAACATAATTTCCTTACGACTGAAGAAAGAAAGACATGAACATCTTGGATGACAAGGGAGTGAGTACATTATCTGTAAATTTTTGTTCTGAAAGTGAACTACTCCTTTAACTACGCCGCTGGTTATTTCTTTCTTTCTATTTATATCTACTACTGAGTTAATGTATCTACTAAAAATTAACCTTGAAAACATTTGATTGAAATTAATTGGAAAAATTATACCTTTTAAGTGTGGTTCAAGTACTTTTTGGGCATAATAATTAAATACACTGACGTTCAAAAGTCAGGTTTTTTCCTTTTAAAGAAGCGTTTTCTGCTCATCAAGGCTGCTTTTATTTGATTAAAAATACAGAAAAAACAGTAATGTTGTGAAATATTATTGCAATTGAAAGTGGTTTTCTATTTTAATATACTTTAAAATAGATTTTTTTCTTGTAATGCAAAGCTGAATTTTCAGCATCATTACTCCAGTCTTAAATGTCACACAATCCTTCAGAAATCATTCTAATATGCTGATTTATTATCAGTGTTGGAAACAGTTTTGCTGCTTAATATTTTATTGGAACCTGTGAATTTTCAGGATTTTATGATGAATAAAATGCTAAAAAGAATAGCATTGATTTAAAATAGAAATCTTTTGTAACAATATACAGTATTTTTTTCTTTCTTTCTTTCTATGAAAGAAATTAATAGTTTTATTCCGTTAAATTGATAAAAAGTTATAGTAAAGACTCATAGAAATAGAATAGAAAAAATAGAATAGAATAGAAAAAAAATCCTATTTTGAACATTTTATTCATCAAAAAATCCTGAAGAAATTATCACAGTTTTAAAAACTGTTTTAACATTGATATAAATCAGCATATTAGAATGATTTCTAAAGGATCATGTGACACTGAATACTAAATTATTTTAAATATATTTTAAAGTATATTTAAATTGAAATAATATTTCATAATATTGCCTTTTCTTTCTGTATTTTTGATCAAATAAATTAAAATGTAAAATTTAATTATGAGCATAAAAAACGTCTTTAAAAACATTACAAATCTTAGTGATCCCAAGCTTTCGGTACTAAAAATATCCTAATTGCAAATTATTTGAGTATTGCCATATTTTAAAGTGGTTCTTGTATAGTAAACCACTTATAGCAGTAATGGAGTGTCTAGTAATTATGCAATAATTGTACCATCATCTTTTTTCGGTATATCCACAGGAAATCCCAAATGCGCCGTTGAAGAAGTCCATGAGGGAGAAGGCTATCGAGCGCAGATCGGTTAATAAAGAGCACAACAGTAATTTTAAGGCTGGATATGTTCCGATCGAAGAGGAGAGACTCCACAAAACAGGACTGAGGGGTCGCAAGGGCATCATTGCCATTGGCATAATCATCCTACTGTTTCTGCTCGCGCTCATCAACCTCATCGTGAGTTTATCGGTTCTTCGTTGTATCTGTCATATTAATATGATAGGATATACTCGAAAATGAGCATCAAATACTTTTGGATGCATTAAACTGATCAAAAGTGAAAGCAAAAATATTTATAGTATTACAAAAAGATTTAAATTTCAAATAAATGTTGTTAATTATACTTTATATTCATCAAAAAATCTAAATATGAAGCAACACAACTGTTTTCAGTATCGATGATAAGAAACTAGATAAAAAGTTTGTCAAGAAAAACTTTAGGTTGGCTTGAGAAAGCCTAGCTTGAAAGTTTAAACCAGCTGTAAAAGCTTAAAGTTTTGAACTTTAGACAGATTAGATGATTAGCATGTTGCTAGCATGATTAGAATGTAGTTAGCATAATTCTAACATTTTTCTAGCATGGTTAACAAGTTACTAGCATGTCGTTAGCAAGTTGCTAGCATGATTAGCCAGTTGTTAGCATGTTGCTAGCATGTTTCTAGCATAATTTACATGTTACTTACATTATTGGCATGTCATTAGCAAGTTGCTAGCATGTTTCTAGAATGATTAACAAGTTATTAACATGTTTCTAGCATCATTACTAAGTTACTTGCATTTCATTAGCATGTTTCGAACATGATTAGCAAGTTGCTAGCATGTTTCTAGCATTATTAACAAGTTGCTAACACGTTTCTATCATGATTAGTAAGTTGCTAGCATGTTTCCATGTTTCCAGCCTGATTAACAAGTTGCTAGCATGTTTCTAGCATGATTAGCAAGTTGCTAACATGTTTCTAGCATGATTAGCAAGTTGCTAACATGTTTCTAGCATGATTAGCAAGTTGCTAACATGTTTCCAGCATTATTAACAAGTTGCTAGCATGTTTCTAGCATGATTATCAAATTGCTAGCATGTTTCCAGCATTATTAACAAGTTGTTAGCATGTTTCTAGCTTGATTATCAAGTTGCTAACATGTTTCCAGCATTATTAACAAGTTGTTAGCATGTTTCTAGCTTGATTATCAAGTTGCTAACACGTTTCCATCATTATTAACAAGTTGCTAGCATGTTTCTAGTATGATTAACAAGTTGCTACCATGTTTCCATAATTATTAACAAGTTGTTAGCATGTTTCTAGCATGATTAACAAGATGCTAACATATTTCCAGCATTATTAACAAGTTGCTAACATGTTCTTAGGCTGACTAGCAAGTTGCTAGCCTGTTTCTAGCATGATTAGCAACTAGCTATCATGTTTCTAACATTATAAGCACGTTACTTACATGCCATTAGGATGACTGACAAGTTACTAGCATGTTTCTAACATGTTTAATATGTTGTTACGTTGCTATCATGTTTCTAACATGATTAACAAGTTGCTAGCATATTTCCAGCAGGATGTTTCTAACATGATTAGCAAGTTGTTAGCATGTTTCCAGTATGTTTCTAACATGATTAACAAGTTGCTAGCACATTTCCAGTATGTTTCTAACATGATCTGCAAGTTGTTAGCATGTTTCCAGTATGTTTCTAACATGATCTGCAAGTTGTTAGCATGTTTCCAGTATGTTTCTAACATGATTAGCAAGTTGTTAGCATGTTTCCAGCATGTTTCTAACATGATTAGCAAGTTGCTAGCACGTTTCCAGGATGTTTCTAACATGATTAGCAAGTTGTTAGCATGTTTCCAGTATGTTTCTAACATGATTAGCAAGTTGTTAGCATGTTTCCAGTATGTTTCTAACATGATTAGCAAGTTGTTAGCATGTTTCCAGTATGTTTCTAACATGATCTGCAAGTTGTTAGCATGTTTCCAGTATGTTTCTAACATGATTAGCAAGTTGTTAGCATGTTTCCAGTATGTTTCTAACATGATTAGCAAGTTGCTAGCACATTTCCAGGATGTTTCTAACATGATTAGCAAGTTGTTAGCATGTTTCCAGTATGTTTCTAACATGATCTGCAAGTTGTTAGCATGTTTCCAGTATGTTTCTAACATGATCTGCAAGTTGTTAGCACATTTCCAGTATGTTTCTAACATGATTAGCAAGTTGCTAGCACATTTCCAGGATGTTTCTAACATGATTAGCAAGTTGTTAGCATGTTTCCAGTATGTTTCTAACATGATTAGCAAGTTGCTAGCATGTTTCTAGCATGATTAGCAAGCTGCTAGCAAGTTTCCAGCATTATTAACAAGTTGCTAGCATGTTTCTAGCATGATTGTCAAGTTGCTAGCATGTTTCCAGCATTATTAACAAGTTGTTAGCATGTTTCTCAAGGGATTCTGGAAGTTTAAATTTGAATTTTGACAGTTGGAGTTTGAATAGTGTTGGCTCATTTGAATATTCGTCAATGTAAATCTACGGGATTTTTATGATTTTTAATCTTCAATTTTATGAAAACTATAAGTCGGATGAGTCTGAAAAGATAGAGCACACAAAGTGAGATCAGTCTGCAGAGCTGGGCTGAGTTTGGTGGTTCTAGCTTGAAAGCTCTAGGAAGAGTAGTGTTTATAGACTTGTACATTATGTGTGTTTTCTAGATAACGCTGGTGATCTGGACGGTGATACGGATCGGTCCTGGAGGTTGTGAAAGTATGGAGTTTCATGACAGCGGACTGCTACGCTTCAAACAGAAGGCCGATATGGGCGTAGTCCATCCACTACACAAGAGCACTGTGGGCGGCAGGAAGGACCAGGACCTTGTCATCACTGGCAACAATAACCCAGTCAGTCCAGCGGTGTTTGAACAAATCTGTGTGCTCTGAATGATGACTTGAGAAAGTGTATTGATGTAGGTGTTCTCTGTGTGAGTTACAGGTGGTCTTCCAGCAGGGCAACACCAAGCTGAGCGTAGAGGAAGATAAGACGTCTATCGTCAGCGACTTGGGCATCTCTTTCACTGACCCCCGCACTCAGACCACTTTCTTTAGCACTGACTTTGAGAACCATGAGTTCCACCTGCCCAAAGAGGTCAAGGTTCTCAACGTGAAGAAAGCCTCTACTGAGAGAGTAAGCAACAGCACTCATAGTCCTGACTAGGGTTGGGTAAAGACATATTGATTTCTCAATTTTATTCAATTCGCACTTTTACAGAATGATGTTGATTATTAAATCTAAACCCAAGAGTCTATAGAGTGGGGGAACTATGACGTCACTTTGTAGTCAATGGGTTTTTTGAATGGGATTTTGGTTAAAACCCTTAAAGGAACACTCCACTTTTTTTGGAAATAGGCTCATTCTCCAACTCCCCCGAAGTTAATAAGTTGAAATCCATTCAGCCGTTCTCCTGTTCTGGCGATATCACTTTTATCGGCCTGTAAACTCGCAGCTTTGCATTTCCGCCGGTCATAGTACACGATATAACTACAGAAGAGTCAAGTTTTAAATACAACAAATATGGAAACTCGTTGGTTATTTTTGAACGCGATGCTATTGGTCTAATAGGATTCAATGATCTATGTTAAGCAATGCTAAAAGTGATATCGCCAGAACAGGAGAACGGCTGAATGGATTTCAAAACGGTAAAAATCAACTTATTAACTCGGGGGGAGTTGGAGAATGAGCCTATTTCCAAAAAAAGTGGAGTGTTCCTTTAAATAAGGTGTGTAGTTAACACAAGCTTAAGATACTTTCACATTCTATTGTAAGACATAAACCACACCAGTTACACCCCACTTGTGATTTTTCTAAACTGTTACGCTTCTTAAAAAAGACGGTTGCTAACAAGTTGCTAAATGGGACTTCAGGCGCCATTGGAGACATTGAACGTCATCACGCACAACAGTTTATCAATTAATGTTTTCTAAACGTAGTATAATTTGTAGTACAATTAATTGTAGATCAACCAAACCGAGACGGTTCCCCGTGTTTTATATTATCTTTAGGCCGTGTTTTTTGTTAGTTTGTTTGTTTTGCTTTGCCCCAAAAAGCAACTAATAGATTTGTGTAGAAGATTCTCATTTTATTACTGATGTAACCAATCGAGACTTTTCATGGTCGCGTTGAAAGTTTACCGATGCATAGTGCTTGAAGCCACGTTAAAATTTAATGTTTACGGCCACATGAAGCTGTTAGAAAGCAGAAAGATTGAGGAATTTCTAGAAGCACGGATGTGTAACCACTCTAACAAAATGACAGCTGGAACATGGTACTTTATTCACTAAAATACATATAATCTTACCATAATTAAAAACCTATTCACTCTGCTGTTATTTAATAATTTCATGCACTAGATTTTTATTGAATACTACGCGGAGACTCGTTTTGAATTAAAATATTCATATTAATCAAGGATTTATTGACTTTTAACAGACCTTATTTCGAAATGTGTTTTAGTTTTATTTTGGCTCTAATTTTGAATTTATTCAAGTTTATATGAAAAGGTAATGTAACATGGAATAAAATTCATCTATAGATTAAATCCTTTATACTGAACATGTTTCTAAAAATAAGTTTGAAAAAGGTTGTCGGAAACACGGTGGTGGTGACGTCGAAGGCAAGCAACCGATGTAGTTCGTTTATAGCCTAAGTTTAGCTTTTTAGTTCTGGCTTTTTTATTTAAATTTTATATAAATTCATACAAGTTATATTTTTGAGGATTATCTTGATGGACAAAACGTGTAAGTTTCACGAACAATAGTTGAACACAGAGTTTATTTTTTGTGATAATCCAAAAGCCTATGGAAAAATCCTATTGCCTTTTTGTGGAGGGAACCAGTGCGATGCTAGCAGCCAATCGGCCTACAAAGTGACGTCATAGTTCCACCACTCTATTAGTCTAGACTAGGGCTGTGCAATTAATCAAAATTCAGTTTCGATCTCGATTTCTGCTTTGAACGATCATGAAAATGCTGTAATCGAGATTAAACGATTAATGCATCCCATTCCGCCCCCTTACCAGTGGTGCGATTTTGCTCCTCCATAAAAGGCTAATTTCACATGCAAATCAGCAAAATCATGATGTGGCTTTCATTAAACGGGACGTGCTTGATTTAGTGTTTCTTTGATGTTGTGTATTAATAGCGCATAAGAAATATTGCGCTGTTCTGTGTATGCGCTCAGGGATGGAGCAGAACACCGACATGTAAAGTTATATATTTTTTTTTGTCAGTTATGTCTTAAATGATCATAAACAGTTCAGAATGAAAATGCGTGTGTAACAGTATATTGGATCTGTGTGGCTCTTAAAGCTGCAACAAATACATTTCCTTCTGCCGTCTCTGCGCTTACTTTTAATAAAACGTAAAAATACAAAGTGAAAAATCACTCACTGCTCTCGAATGAAGGACATTTGTAGTTTTAAAAAGAAACAAAGCTGTTTAATTCTTACAGTGAAGACGCAGTTTTATTTTACATTTAAATAATTACATTCAATTTCTGTAGTATTGTTAGACTACTTTAGACATGCATAGAAGTATTCATTTTTTTGTTGGATTTTTTTGTTGTTGTTGTTATTGCTGTATTGCTATCTTCAAATTGATTTCGTGATTACAATTTTGACCAAAATAATCGTGATTATGATTTTTGCCAAAATCGAGCAGCCCTAGTCTAGCCTGTTTTCATTTAATGAATGGAACATTGTTGTGCTCCTCCCATCCAAAGAATCATAATAAGCTTTGTGCTTTGTTACTTTTTATATGAAACAAAGTCTCAGAATTTAAATTCTTTCTGTTTAAATTACAGTATTCTAGGGCTGTCACTAATGATCATTTTGGTAATCGAGTATCAGCCGATTATACTGACGATTATTCATGAATCCGATTTTTGTAGTATTAAAAACAAAGTATCAAAAGCAACTAATCATATGGTTTTATTGAACAAAACAGTAGAGCTAATGTACATTATGCATTATAACAAATGGCTGCAGAGGGCTGACGATTGTTTTTACACTTTACAGTGCGATCTAATCTTTATTTAATATTGACTCAACGACATTTGATTAAATGTCCACAAATGAATCTTTATAATTTGGACATTTCTTTATGACATAAATACTACAGTTACTGTAATTTTTTTTTAAAATGTGACTTCAAAAAGTCAGAGTGAGGGCTTAATTTTTTAACTTTAACTTTTATTTTGAAATCATGATGAACAGTTAGCATATTGAGAAAGATATTGATGTATTCTCCTGTGCTTTTATAGGTTTATAAGAACGCAAGTACATACCCTACAGGCCTGTAAATTAAATTAAAGCGCATTAAACATGCATCGCATATTTTTATTTAATTGAATCATTGCGTTTATGAATTTGCAATAGCATCATACTTTATTGTGATTTTAAATGGGTTTAATATATCATGCAGTCGTGGAAAACATAGCTTTGGAAAACAAAGCATTTTGCTAAATATATGCACCATATATGACCCTGGACCACAAAACTAGTCGTAAGGGTATTTTTTTAAATTGAGATGTATAATATAATAAATAAGGTTTCCAGTAATGTATGGTTTGTTAGAATAAGACAGTATTTGGCCAAGATACAACTATTTGAAAATCTGGAATCTGAGGGTGCAAAAAAAAAATCTAAATATTGAGAAAATCCCCTTTAAAGTTGTCCAAATGAAGTTCTTAGTAACTAATTAAAAATTAAGTTTGGACATATTTATGGTAGGACATTTACAAAATATCTTAGTAGAACATGAACTTTTATTTAATATCCAAATTATTTTGGCATAAAAGAAAAATGGATCATTTTGACCCATACAATGTATTTTTGGCTATTATAAATATACCCGTGCTACTTATGACTGGTTTTGTGGTCCAGGGTCACATATAACATATGCATTATAATTTATATTGTTATTAAATGTTTCATTTATGTTTGAATAAATCTGTCAAGTTTTTAATACAGCCAACATTTAAATTTTTATATTTAAAAAACTAATTGAAATATAAATATAAATATATAATTGTAACTATATTATTATAAAAACTTAATTCTGTCTAATTTAAGCATTTCTACACAAATCAGTTAATATTAACCTTCAATATTATAGTAATGTATTACCAACTGACTCTCATGTATATTTTACAGCATTAGTTGAGAGATTTGACATTTATTGTACCTGATATATATCCAAATTAATCAGTATCGAAATCTAAATTCAATTGAATCGCAAACTTGTGAATCAGAATCGAATCAAATTATGACATTTGTGTTAAAACCCAACCCTAGTCCTGACTCATAATCTTATGAAACCTGAATAATTAAGTTCAATTGAAACAGGCAGTGGCGCCTAATCACATCACATATATCACTTATGTGTCAAGACAAATCTTACATATGAAAAGTCTTGATATGAGATTTATGACCACTCGTTTGATTAGTTAAACATGAGGTGTGTTTGTACAGTGACTCACTGCCATCCTTTACAGATCACCAGCAATGCATCATCTGACCTCACTATCAAAGGAGATGGTAAGGCCATTATTCGTGGCAACGAGGGAGTTTACATCATGGGCAAAACCGTGGAGTTCAGCATGGGTGGAGGCATTGAGCTAAAAGCGGTAAGTAGCTAAAAGTTCATTTTAGGTCATCTTTTTGTAAAAGTAAATACATTGAAATAAATAAATACTATAATAAGGTCATCATTCATTAAGATATCAGTTGTTACTTCAGTCTTCAGTGTCACATGATCCTTCAGAAATCATTCTAATATGCTGATTTATTAATGCAGAAAACAGTTATGCTGCCATTACTGACCACAAACTTTTGCACAGTAGTGTATACAGTTGAGGTCAAAAGTTTACATCCCCCTGTCAGAATCTGCAAAATGTTGTCTTTTACCAAAATAAGAGGGATCATACAAAATGCATGTTATTGTTCATTTAGTACTGACCTGACTAAGATATTTCACATACTATACATTTACATATAGTCCACAAGAGAAAATAATAGTTTAATTTATAAAAAATGACCCCGTTCAAAAGTTTACACACCCTTGATTCTTAATACTCGGTTGTTACCTGAATGATTCACAGCTGTGTGTGTTTGTTTTTTGTTTAGTGATAGCTGTTCATGAGTTCCTTGTTTGTTCTGAACAGTTAAACTGCTCACGTTCTTCAGAAAAATCCTTCAGGTCCCACAAATGATTTGGTTTTCCAGCATTTTTGTGTATTTGAACCCTTTCCAACAATGACTGTATGATTCTGAGATCCATCTTTTCACACTGAGGACAACTGAGGGACTCATATGCAACTACTACAGAAGGTTTAAACGCTCACTGATGCTTCAGAAGGAAAAACCATGCATTAAAAGCAGGGGGTGAAAACTTTTGAACAGAATGGAGATGTGTAGATTTTTTTTTTCTAAATATTATCTTCTTTTTTTCATTTAGTACTGTCCTTCAGAGGCTACAGAAGACAGTTACATGTTTCCCAGAAGACAGAATAAGTTAAATTTACCCTGATCTTCAAATTCAAAAAGTTTTCACCCCCTTTGTTCTTCTTAATGCATGGTTTTTCCTTCTGGAGCATCAGTGAGTGTTTGAACCTTCTGTAATAGTTGCATATGAGTCCCTCAGTTGTCCTCAGTGTGAAAAGATGGATCTCAGAATCATACAGTCATTGTTGGAAAGGGTTCAAATACACAAAAATGCTGGAAAGCCAAAGAATTTGTGGGACCTGAAGGATTTTTCTGAAGAACAGCAGGCAGTTTAACTGTTCAGGACAAACAAGGAACTCATGAACAACTATCACTAAACAAAAAACAGCTGTGGATCATTCAGGTAACAACACAGTGTTAAGAATCAAAGGGATGTAAACTTTTGAACTGGGTCATTTTTATAAATTCAACTATTATTTTCTCTTGTGGACTAAATGTAAACATCTTTTTTGTGAAATATCATATTCATGCATTTTGTATGACCCCTTTTATTTTGGTAAAATTAACATTTTGCAGATTCTGAAAGGAGGTGAAAAGTTTGTGGTATAAATAAGTGTGTACATTTTTTTTTTCTATTTTGTGTGCAGGAAAACAGCATTATTCTGAATGGCTCAGTGATGTTCAGTCCTTCACGTATACCAAACTCCTCTTTAGGGGGAGATCTGTACTTCGATGAGGGGCTGGAGAGGTATAAACTGTGCATGTGTGCAGACGGCACGCTATTCAAAGTGCAGGTCAAATACTCCAACATGGGCTGCCAAACGTCCGACAATCCGTGTGGAGCAGCACACTAATGAAAGACAAAGGAATACCACTGGAAAACACATACACATGCTCATTAATGCCTTCATGTGAACATTAAGAGTGAGCTGCCAAAAGATTAATTTTTCGTTTAAAAACTGGACAATAGTTTATTAATAATAAAGACGCAATATACAAAAAACACACCCACTCAGCTTTATTAGAGGTCTAGGAACAAACACACACATACACACATTACCTCTGATCATAATGGCTCTCTTATAATCATAAATCCGACCCAGCACAAACAATACGGTTTTCTTTAATGGCTGAGATCTCCCTGTGCATTATCATTGGCTCACCTCAGTGTTTTACAGCGGCCTTTAAGCTGCCTACTTTCAGCCTTCACTGCATGTGCTTTATATATTGTATCGTAGCACAGTAATTGAGTTCAGTGATTTTCTGCGCAGCTCTTTTTACTATCCCCTCCTGTCATTAATAACCATCAAATGGACACATAAAAAGAGGGGTGTTGACTGATACAAATGTTAAAATAGTATGTCACTCATAAACCTAAAAGACTAGTTCTGTGTGGCTTTAGAAGACTTTTAGAGTGGATTTAAAGTGGCCAATATTATTAAACAGCTCAGATGTCATTAAGATTTTTTTTCAGGGTTGGTTTTTTATATCTCTAATGTTTACTTGGTCATGATTTTATGCTTTTTATTTCTTTTGTAATAACCTCTGTTTTCTCCGAAGCAGGATCGGCACACCAACTTGATTTAAAGAGATAGTTCACTCAAAAATGAAAGTTCTGTCATTAATTACTCAGCCTTCCAAACCTGTAAGACCTTTGTTCATCTTTGGAAGACAAATTAAGATACTTTTGATGAAATGTTCTAATGATGAACAAAGGTCTTACAGGTTTGAAACGTCATGAGGGTGAGTAATTAAAGGAGTAGTTCACTTTCAGAACAAAAATTTACAGATGATGTACTCACCCCCTTGTCATTAAAGATGTTCATGTCTTTCTTTCTTCAGTCGTAAGGAAATTGTTTTTTGAGGAAAACATTTCAGGATTTCTCTCCATATAATGGACTTCTATGGTGCCCCCGAGTTTGAACTTCCAAAATGCAGCTTCAAAGGGCTCTAAACAATCACAGCCGAGGATAGAAGTGTCTTATCTAGCAAAACGGTGGGTTATTTTCTAAAAAACTGCACAACTGCATTTTGGAAGTTCAAACTCGGGGGCACCATAGAAGTCCATTATATGGAGCAAAATCCTGAAATGTTTTACTCAAAAAACACAATTTCTTTACGACTAAAGAAAGAAAGACATGAACATCTTGAATGACAAGTGAATTATTGCTTTAAGTCACATGTTAAGTCTGATCCTGAAACAGTGGATAGAGACACATCACTTCTGGAACATATTTTCAAGGCCTGTATTATAGTGCACAATCACGTTCTCAAAAATTAGGGACATGTTCAGAGGTGTGTACCATGTTATCTTTTGATAAGATAAAAACAGGAAACTTCTATGATATATAATTGAGTTATCTGAGTGTGATCTTTTGTGCAATATAACCATCTTGAACTGATTCATTTGGGTGATGTGTGGTATTTATTGTTTCTGAACAGAATATTATTGTGATGTCCAAACTAAAAATCATCTGCTCTTAAACAAGTCTAACCGTCAGATGTGGCTTTCTTTTCAATAATGGGTTACTCAGTTAATCTGAAATTATCTGATCATCTTTGGTTTTAGATAGTTTCAACATTGTGAGAAGGGAAGTCACAAATATTTTAAATGAAAAGGAAAATGCTTATATTGCAGTGTTTTTGTTAATAAAGGCAAATGCGGTTTTGATTGAAAAACCATGTGTATTGTGATTGTTAGGACTCAGATGCTCAGAAAAACATAATCTATGTCAACGATAACAACCCTGGACCACAAAACCAGTCATAAGGGTCCATGTTTTGAAATTGAGATTTATACATCATCCGGAAAAAAGAGCTAAATATATAAGCTTTTGATTGATGCACGGTTTGTTAGGATAAGACAATATTTAGCTGAGATACAACTATTTTGACATCTGGAATCCACTGCAAAAAATGCTTTTCTTAGATTTTTTTGTCTTGTTTCCATCCAAAATATCTAAAAATTCTTAAATCAAGAACAAGTAAAAATTATTTTCTTGTTTTCAGTAAAAAAAAAAAACAAGTCAAAATTAAGCGAGTTAGCAAAATAATCTGCCAATGGGGTAAGAAAAATAATCTTATTTCAAACAGAAAACAAGATTATTTTTCTTACCCCATTGGCAGATTATTTAGCTTGTTTCAAGCAAAAATGCACTTGACTTGTTTTTACTGAAAACAAGAAAATAATTTTTACTTCTTGATTCAAAAAAGAAAATCCTTTTTAGATTTTTTGGCTGGAAACAAGACAAAATCTAAGTAAGAAAAGCATTTTTGCAGTGCTGATGGTGCAAAAAAAATCTAAATATTGAGAAAATCACCTTTAAAGTTGTCCAAATTAAGTTCTTTACTAGTTATTTATGGTAGGAAATTTACAAAATATCTTAATGGAACATGATCTTTACTTAACATCCTAATGATTTTTGGCATAAAACAAAAATTGATCATTTTGACCCATACAATGTATTTTTGGCTATTGCCACAAATAAACCCATGCTACTCAAGACTGTTTTTGTGCTCCAGGATCACAAATATTAGTGTTGCTTACTATATCATGCATCGACCGAGACTAATTTGTAAATTATTAATTTTGGTCAATGATCTGACAGCAATTAAATTCGCAAATTTTTCACTGTTTAATTTAATTATTTATTATTCAGTGTTAAATAGCATTTCTTTGTTAAATGTTATTGATTTTTATTTCCTTAAAGTGCTGGGAGGGAGCAAACCCGAGTAAGACATTAACTCAGGCAAGTGAGTGATTGTACAAATTTAGTTCTTTGTGTGTGTGTGTGTGTGTGTCTCGGGTGCCATAATGTTATTCAGACTTTGATCTTAGGGAAGTTGGAGTTAAAGTCAAAGAATTTCTCAGTCGCTCTCAGTGTTTTGTTGGTAATAATCCAGAGCTACAAACAGAAGATTGCTTGAGACAAGTGGAGAATTGCTACCCTAGAAGGTTAGTTTTAAACTTATCTACTATATATATTTTCATACAGTTTATCTGTGAAAACGGTTTTACTTAAGCTTATAGGCAAGTGATTGCAAGGATTGGTGTTTAATAATTTATACTTTCCTTGACTGTGCATACATATGATCGATTCTGTGGTGCAGCAGTGAGTTTCATGAGGGAGATTTTCTCCAATTTCTACTACACAATGCATCTATATTGTACCATACAAATTTGAGTATGCCATATTGTCATCACTTCTCCAATCTGTTATTTCTATATCTTTCAGGGCTGACTATAATGTCAGCTTCCAGCTCAGTGCTTGGTGTGGCAGTGTTGCTCCTCCACCTCTGGGGGACACATTCTCTCCCCACCTCCGCCTGTCCTGTTCCCTGCCTGTGCCAACGCGGTCCTCTCCTGAACTGCTCTTCTTTGGGTCTGACTGAGATTCCCAAACACATCCCAGCAACTGCGGTTTCCTTGAACATATCCAATAATGCCCTGCGTTCTCTGGCTCCTCTCAGCTTTGGTCATGTTAAATTAAAGCATCTTCTGCACCTTTGGGTGGGAAGCAATGCTCTGGAGAGCCTGTCTGTGATTTTAAAGAAGGACCGGATAGGCACTAGGACCCTGCCAAGTGGAAAACAGGAATGCATGTCCTGGGCACCTGACCTTCAGTTGCTGTCTGCTGAAAGAAACCATCTAAAACATCTACCAGAGGGTACGTGCTGATGGAGTTACGAAACACATGTTCAAATTAAAGGAAATCAGGGCAACTTAATACTGTCACATTACTATATTGGTGACATTCACACATTTACTATTAATGAATAGATAGATCTACTAAAAACAAATAAATCATATCATTTTATAAGGTAAAATCCACACACGTTCTCCACCCTGTAGTAAATGTCAGCATCATCAGTGGGACTTTGATCTATTGCGATTGCGCACTCTTCTAAAGCTGTTAAATTCCATTTAAACCTGTCACAGGATCCTCCCTCAGCGTGAGGTGAAAACAAATCACCTGCGATTGAGTCACAAGGGTTGGGCGCTGGCATTCCTGGGCCTCATAACGGGCTGTAAAAGGGGTAATAATGGTCTAAACACATTCCAGAGAGTGAATTTCACTGCGGCCTTGTATTTTGACCATCCTTCATATAAACGCTAACATTTCTAGTGTGTCCAAAGGTGCCTTACACTACAGTGCAGGAAGGCTATTTGCGGTTTTGCAAGCTTATAAGTGCATCTTAAAGGGTTACTCCACCCCAAAATTAAAGTTTTGTCATTAATTACTTACCCCATGTCGTCTTTGGAACACAATTTTTAATATATTTTGGATGAAAACTAGGAGGTTTATTGCCAAGTACTGCCAAGTAAATAACACTGCTCGGTTTTGGCAAAAATCATAATCACGATTATTTTGGTCAATATTGTAATTACGATTATGACTGGGTCCAAAACTTTATAGTAGTGATTAATTTAAAGATAGCAGAACAACAGAAAAAAAGATGCAATTGGAAAAAAAAATACTGAATACTTTTTATGCAAGTCTAAAGTAGTCTAACAATACTACAGAAATTGAATGTAATTATTTAAATGTAAAATAAAACTGCGTCTTCACTGTAATAATTAAACATGCTTTGTTTCTTATTAAAACTACAAAAGTATTTCATTCAAGAGCAGTAAGTGATTTTTTTACTTTGTATTTTTACGTTTTATTAATATTAAGCACAGAGATGACAGAAGGAATATTATTTGTTGCCGCTTTAAAAGCCACACGGATCCAATATACTGTTACACACATATTTTCCTTCTGAACGGTTTATGATCATTTAGGACATAACTGACAAGGGTTACATTCACAGAACAGCGCACATTCTCTATCGCTTTTAAAAACAACATCAAAGAAACACTAAATCAAGCACGTCCCTTTTATGAAAGTCACGTTACATGATTTTGCTGATTTGCATGTGAAATCAGGATTCTAAGGAGGAGCGAAATTCGTTTCATCTCGATTACTGTATTTTCATGATCGTTTGAAGCCAAAATAGAAAAAAAAACAATGAAACTATTGATCGATTGTGTACAAAGTATTCTCGTAGCTTCATAAAATTATGGTTGAACCACTGATGGCAGATGGAATATTTTGACAAAGTTTTTCATAATTTTTTTTTTGGGCCTTGACAGCGGTATTTACTTGGCAGGCAATGGGACACTCACAAACCTCGTGGTTTTCATCCAAAATATCTTAAATTGTGTTCAAAAGACGAACAAAGCTTTTACGGGTTTGGAACAACAAGTGATAAATGACAAAATTTTCATTTTGGGCTGGAGTAACCCTTTAATTTGTGTATTTATTCACTATTCTATTACCTTTTGTAGTATAATAGTGCAGTGTTCACACTCAAAATTCCAAAATGGAAAATATACTTACCCCCATGTCATCCAAGATGTTCATGTCTTTATTTCTTGAGTTGCAAAGAAATCAAGACTTTTATGGTTCCTAACAAGTTGAACTTCCAAATTGCGGTTTCAAAGCAGCTTTAAAGGGTTCTACACGATCAAGACGAGGAATAAGGGTCTAATCTAGCAAAACGTGTGATGTAGGCGGAAGTACCTACTCTGTTTACAAAGCGAACATGCAAAGAAAGTCAAACGCTCTTTACAAACAAAAAAAAAAAAAGGTAAAACAATGATGGTGGACGATTTTTAAGGTTAGGTCCACTATATGCAAAAAAAAATCAAGGAATTTTTTCCTCAAAAACTATAATTTCTCTTCAACTGAAGAAAGAACAACATGAACATATCGGATGACATGGGGGTAAGTAGATTATCAGGAAATTATCCTTTAATTATTTAACAAAATAAACTACATAGATGTGACACTGGATCACAAAACCAGTCATAAGAGCCAATTGAAGTATGGTTTGTTTGGACAGGACAATATTTGGCTGAGATACAACTAATTGAAAATTTGGAATCTGAGGGTACAAAAAAAATCTAAATACTGAGAAAATCGCCTTTAAAGTTGTCCAAATGAAGTTCTTAGCAATGCATATTACTAAACATAAATTAAGTTTTGATATATTTATGGTGGGAAATTTATAAAATATCTTCATGGAACATGATCTTTACTTAATATCCTAATAATTTTTGGCATAAAAGAAAAATCGATAATTTTGATTGGCTATGGCTTTAAATATACCAGTGCTACTTAAGACTGGTTTTGTGGTCCAGGGTCACAAATAGTGTACACAGTGTATAGTACACCATTGGGGAACAGAAAGCCAATTCAAGCACTTTTCAGACTTTGTAATATGGTCTCTTGTCAATTTCATATCCACTGCTATTTTAATGGAACGGCTAATTCTTTCTTTCAATTTCTGAAATCCTGTTCCAGGATGTGATTGCAATTTCGTCAGTGCTTTAATGTTTCTGTGTCTGCACTGAAACTTGTTTTTTGTTTGAAATCCAAAGGGACTTGTTAACAAAGGCCAAGAATCAGATTTTAGATTGTGCTCTTAGCCTTAGCAGATCCCAATCCGGCCAGCCTGTAAGCAACGAATTAGATAGTGGCGCCTCAGTGTTTTTCAGCTCTTTGTGATTCAGAGCACAGCCTCAACGTTTCTCTCTGATAAACCCGTGTTCAGCAGACTCTCGTTTCAGCTCAGCAGTCAACACGCTTCTTAAAATACGCAAGAGAGTTGTCCATCTCTTCTCTGACAGACAAAGCAGAACCTTTGCAAGCTTTCCACTCTGAATGGGTTCAAGAAACTTTGTGATGTACCTTTGCATACATTTAAAACATTTTGGACTTTAAATATTAAGAGAAAAAGAACATGTTATTAAGAGAAAAAGAACATGTTATGATTCACACAGCACTCCATAACTATGCAGTGCTATGTTAGTTTTTGTTACATCAACAGATATTGGCACAAACAGGTGCTTGTGTTTTATGGGGTCAAGGCAGGCTGTAATAGGTCGAGCTGAGATGTAAAACTGGGCACAACCAAACATTTAACTTATCCATGCGCTATAGAGTCACCTTTTGGCCATCCAGTTTTTCTGTGGATGTCCGACTTTGGATTTTCATTAGATTGCAACGCCCCTTAGGGCCTCAAAGAATGCATTGATATTTAACTAGGTTTATCAGTGTTTGGTTGTTAATCATTGAATTATGTTTACCTTTTGATCTTATGAAGATACTTTTCTTTTTCAGGGTTGGGCTGCATGAAGTCTCTGAGGATTCTTAAGCTGTCTTATAACCAGATATCTGAGATAGGTCATACAGACCTAGACAAATGCATTCATTTGAAAGAGTTACATCTCCAGCATAACAGCATCACAAGTATTCACCCACATGCTTTTGAAGACCTAAAACACCTGCAGGTAACTTTTCGAAACTATTCAGCTTATTTAAGTTCAACACCAGTCACATGATAATAATTCTGTTATTCTATAGGGAAATCAACTTTACGTGTTTTGGATAGTGCTCCCCCTAGTGGATTATAACACAGTGTTTTTCCTATTAACTATTTTGACAGACTTTATTGCAAAAACTAATATATCAAAAATAAGAACAGATAAAAATTACAGAATATATATATATTTTACAAAGGCATTTCAACAAGAATCTATATTTTGTTTTTGTTTTTTTAAAAACTGATCAAAATAAGAAAACACTAACCACTTTAGCACAAAAGAAGATCTTGGAAAAAATCTTGGAGGGTTGCAGCTGTCAGAAATTAGTAGGAAGTGTAGAGACCCTTGCATTCAATGAATTCAGCTCATCTGGGTAGTTTCTCACTAGTTTCACACAATGAACTTCATCTACTCTTCTTCCACAGTTGGGTAACTGTAGTGGGTTTCTTAACCATATCTTTATCATCCAAGGATTCTCCAGAGATTTTCAGTCAAGCTTAGATCAGAACTCGGCCCTTTTATTATTTCAATGTTCTTAGCTTTAAGGAACTTCATTGCAACTGTCTTTCATGAAAATTGCAGGCTGATTGGAAGATGCTTGAAGGGAAGGAACTACATGTTGCTGAAGGAGGTTCTGATAAACATTTTCATTAACCCTGCCATGTAGCTGTATGCCATGACACTTCCTGCTTTACATACTTGGGCTTCAGTCTTTAGTCTCTGGTTTGATGCTGAACATAATGTTTCCCATCAGACCTGAATAAATCAAACTTGCTCTCATAACTAAAGTGAACTTTGGACCAGTTCTCTCCATACAACATGCTTCTCAGAAAAAGGTGAGCTTAGCCTTTTGGTTCTTTCTGCTGATGAGAGGTTTGGACTTTGGACACTGCAGATTGTGCTTTCAGTCCAACTTACGGAGACAGATCCTTACCCTGTTCAACACTGAAATGGCAAGCAATTCCAGCTGCAGTGCTGAACCAATTCCCCCCTGAGAGTCTTTGCATTAACATGTCTTCATGTGCATTTGTCTTACATGGGCAACTAGCCTTTTTCCAAGACTTGAATGAATTAGTGGCATTGTAAACCTGCAATTATCGAGATATCACAGATGTGGAATGACCAGCTTCTCTTGCAGTGGCTGAAAGTGTCATCCATTTGGCCTTCCTCTGGACAACATCCTGTCGCAGAGTTTCAGTCACCTTAGAGCAGCCCACCATCTTGCAATCTCAGTGAAAATTGGAGGAATGCTGGCAGTGAAATAGGGTTTGTCGTATAATTAAGGAAATTAGCACCAAGTGCCAAATTAACAGTTTATCAGAGTTATTTTTCAAACATCTCATTGAAATAGGAGTACTTAGGAACTAGGAAATTGTAGGTTGTTTTCTACTTTTGATCTCCACTATATCTAGCCTAGTGTGCGATAAAATGTGGGAAACATTTTCATTGACTCATTTATTCCATTCAGGTCCTTGATCTGAGCTATAACCTGCTGGTCACCCTTCCTGTTCCTGCCTACCAGTCACTGAGGAACTTGAACACCTTGGTCGATGTCTCCTTCAACAGATGGAAGTGCGACTGCAACTTGCAGAACTTGAGAAGATGGATTAGCTTTGATACTGAAATGGGTGATGCTTCCTGGCAAGTGGTATGTGCCTCTCCAGCAAATCATGCTGGAAAAGACCTGATTCACCTGAAAGATTCGGAGCTTACTTGTTCAACACATGAATTCAGCACATCTGGTCACTATCATAGTATGATTGTGGATGAGGGGATGCAAATATCAATTCCTTGCAGCAATGACAGTCAAGGTGCTACTTCTGCTTACTTTATAATTTCCTTTATGCAGTTATTTAACCCCTGAAACCTACTTGTAAACAATGTAAATGCTCATTTAATGCCGAATTTCCCTGTTTTTATTCTAGATATCAAGCAGGTTCACTGGTGGACTCCACATGGCCAAGTCAAAGAAAACCAACCAAAACTTCTAATTAAAGACATCACAGAGCAGCATGCGGGACTTTATGTATGTGTTTCAGGTCTTCAAGGGGAGCACATATCAGTATTTGATCTACAGGTCTATAAAAAAGGCAGTGGCTCAAGACCACGTAGGGAGGCAGCAACCATTTTGGATGAGCAAGAAAATAAGAAAACACAAAGGAACGATCCTGTTGTACGGCAAACAGTTTCCCAGTCAAATTTTGCCCTTGCCGTCTCCCTCTCTGTCATCATTACATTTATTGTTGCCTTTATCATTGGTGTTCTTTTGAGACCACTCTTGGAAAAGTTATGGAGGAGAATACGATCCAAGAGACAGGCTACACCACCAACAACAACAACAACAACAACCTTCTCCACTGTGCCCCAGCCGTATGTGAATGAGGGGTACAGTGATGTAGAAGACCAAGAACAAGAAGTGAGAGTGGGTTCAAGAGTTACATTTGGTGGAATCACAGAAGTGGAAGCTCAAGTGCCTTACTATGTTACAGTAGAGAATGATCAAGCCGATGGCTCCTCTGAGAGCAATACAGAAGTTGAGGCTGTATATGAGACCATTGACAAAAACAAATCCTCAGTAACCAGTGGGAAACAGCAAACCCTTGAGAGGGAGACTCACAGAGGAAGAGCAGATAGCATCAGTAGCAGCTCACTACAGGAAGGGGAAGTGAATGGTTTAGTCATAAATGGTATGGCCATGGAATTTGAGCCAATTCCCGATGCAAATGGCATCATCCAGTTAAAGAGAAGGGGCAGTTCCTCAACATCATCTCAGTCAAGTCAGGAAGGTAACCTCTCAAGAGAAGCTGAACAAAGTGTTGACCCTCCTGCTGTCAATATATCAGGAAACAAAAACACAATGGAAAGAATTCCAGGATTTAGTACAGATCCATTTTCAGAAAGGCCAACCAGACTGACAGAACTGAGTGTTGATGAATTGGACCCAGAGTTGTGGAATGACAGCGGAGAAAGCTTTTCTTTCAATGAAGGTTCTGAAAGGTCAAGTATCCGGGATCTCTCCAACTCTGCTTTAGGACACCCACTAAAGGATGATGACAAATGGAGGCAAAGCAGTGTAGAATCACCTTCAGACAAAATAAACTTTGATTCAGAGGTTGGTGTTTTTGACAAACCTTTTGGTAAAGAACTTCTTGTTGATGATGTAAAGCAATTGAAGCGCTCCGACACAGTAAGCTCCTCTAGTTCAAGTGAAAGTGGTGAAAGTGTAGGTGGACCAAACAAATATGTAGTAAACCCAGAGGAAATGGATGAATCAGACACAGAGAACTATGAAAAAATGCCTAGTGCTGGCATTCTTATAAGACAAGAGGATGTCACTCATGGAGACAGTATTGATGACAGTATGCATATTTATGACTCCCCGAGAAAGAATGAGGATGTGAACATATCAGACAAACTTGGGATATTTGTAGATGTGGGTCTTGATAGAGTGCCAAAGGTTAAAAGATATGTTGAATTTAAACAGTTCAAACCTCATTCCGGACCTACAACTGTGCCATCATTTTCTCTTTCCTCAACAAAGAAGAACACCTCATCAGATATGATAACTCTGCCATCATCACCTTCCTTAACTACGAAAGTTGCTATACAGGAAACAAGGAGATATAGTTCATCCTCAGATGATAGTGAACTGACAACTGAGGACAATTTCTTCAGGAACATTGGTGTATCTTCTGATGGAGTATCAAAAGTAAAAAGATTCATCACATTTAAACAGTTTGAACCTTCTTCTCCATCAAGACCTTCCATCACCAAAAAAGATAAGATGCTGGAAGCAAAAAGTCACAGCTCATCTTCAGATGATGATGATGGTGATCAACTGACAACCAAAGGTGACAATTTTATCACATTTAAGCAGTCTGAAGCTTCTTCTCTATCGCCACCTTCCATCACCAAAAAAGATGAGATGCTGGAAGCCAAAAGTTACAGTTCATCTTCAGATGATGATGATAGTGATCAACTGACAACTAAAGGTGACAATTTCATTACATTTAAACAGTCCGAAACTACTTTTCCATCACCACCTTTCATCACCAAAAAAGAGGAGATGCTGAAAGCCGAAAGTTACAGCTCATCTTCAGATGATGATGATCAACTGACAAACAAAGGTGACAATTTAGACGTATCTTCTGATGGAATTTCAAAAGTAAAAAGATACATTTCATTTACACAGATTGAATCTTCTTCCCCAACTCTGACAACAGAGGAAACAATCAAATCTGTGCAGCCAAGCACCACACCTGAAGATACAAGTCAAAATGTCAAGAAATACATGTATTTAAAGCAGCATCAACAGCATTCCTCATCTCTACCATCATCACCTACCTCTAACAGGAAAGGTTTGTCTGGAAAAAAGACTAAACGCAAAAAACAACAGGATCAAGATAGCATGCCACTATACCATGTCCATCCTGTCTACAGGTCAAGTATAAACAGACTAAATAGAGGCTATGATACTGATAGATCATATTCGAGTGAAGAAGAAGATGAATTTTCAGAGTACCCAATAGAATTTACAATGGCACCTGGGATAAACACAGGATCCATCACACCAAATAAAAAAGCAGACAAAGTCCTCAACATTGACTTTGATAACTCCTCCAGCAGCACAGACGTATTTGACAAGAAACATTCTAAAGGTCTGTTGAGATTAAGAGCATTAAGTGCACGACTGTTCAACAGACACGAAAATGAAACAGATGAGATGAATCTTCAGTCACAAGTTCAAACAAAGTCACCAACTGGATCAGGTGTTTCTAGTAATAGGAAGCCAAAGGTAACTAAGGTGACCAGAAATGAAGACAGTCTCTTTGAAAATGGTTTATCGCTTGATCATTTACCAAGCGTGAAGAGATACCTTCAGTTTTCACACTCTGATTCCTATCCTCAAGTCAAATTACCATCTCCTCCTTCAGGCACTGGGGTAGTCACGCCTAAATTTATAGGGACAACTGGGTCCAGGAGATCTAGTTCCTCATCTGAGGAAGATGCCCAAATACGATCTCCTAAACCAACCACTGGGGTAGTCGCACCTGGATTTATAGGAACAGCTGGGTCCAGGAGATCTAGTTCCTCATCTGAGGAAGATGCCCAAATACGATCTCCTAAACCAACCACTGGGGTAGTCGCACCTGGATTTATAGGAACAGCTGGGTCCAGGAGATACAGTTCCTCATCTGAGGATGATATCCAATTACAATCTCCTCAACCATCCACTGTGGTGGTCACACCTAAATTTATTGCGACAACTGAGTCCAGGAGATCTAGTTCCTCATCCGAGGATGATTTTAAAGAAACCACTGAATATACAGATTTTGCTGGACAAGTGGGTGCATCTTATGATAGACTTCCAAAAGTAAAAAGATATATTCAATTCTCAAGCACTGAACCTCGTTTGACAACACTGCCCTTGAACAAAGAACTAGTGGCAAAACCTGAATCAAGGAGATCAAATACGTCATCTGAAGATGATATCAAACTTACAACCAATAAAGACAATTTCTTCGGGAAGATAGGTGTATCTATCAATACAGTGCCGAACGTTAAAAGATACATTCAATTCAATCAGCCAAAACCTTATTCTCCAACTCTAACATCGTCACCGATTTCAACCAAGAGGCCAACGGTATCTCAACCTGAAGCTACGATTGACAGATCCTCTGGACACTTAATGCAAACTGAGATATCTCCTGTAAGTATTCAAAAAGTGAAAAGATACATTGGCTTCAAGCTGTCTGAACCTCATTCCCCAACTCTGCCATCACCACCTTCCTTAATTATAAAAGATGCTATACAAGAAACAAGAAGATATAGCTCATCATCATCATCATCAGATGATGAACTCACAACCAAGGAAGACGATTTCTTCATGAAAATAGGCGTATCTTCTGATGGGGTATCAAAAGTAAAAAGATTCATCACATTTAAACAGCTTGAACCTTCTTCCCCAACAGTACCAGTATCCAGTCCTTCAACTAAAATTGAGGCAGAAACGTCTAAGCTCACCAGCACCTCTAAAGATGTTAGATCTCAGAATGAGAATGAAGAAATTGGTATCTCTCTTGATAGAGTACCACGAGTAAAGAGATACATTCAATTTAAACAGCCTGTATCTCATCTTCCAGTTGTGTCACCCACCACTTCAGATAAACTACAAGTCATACCCGAGGTGAAAACCAAATCTGAATCAAGGAGATCAAGCTCCTCTTCTGATGATGAACCAAATCAAATCAAACCAACTGCTCAAGTAGACAATGTCTTTGGACAAACAGGAACATCTCTTGATAGAGTGCCACTAGTTAGGAGATACATTCAATTCACACATCCTGAAATTCAATCTCCCCCTCAGACAACAATTGGTCTCACATCTGAAAGAGTCAATGTAACTACAGTAGCTAAAGAAACAAAGAGATGGAGTACTTCATCTGAGGAAGATGTTACACCGATTACTAAAAAAGAGAATATCACTGAAGGAACAAGTGAATATCTTACCAAAATTCCAAAAATAAAGAGGTACATTAAGTTCACACAACCTGAACCATACACCTCAAATCTGTCAGCATTTCGTCCTTCAAGTACAGAAAAACCAAAAAAGGTGACGGAAACCAAACTGAAACAACCAACCACTAGGGACAGCACTTCATCTGAGGATGATGTTCAGGAAGGCGTTGGGCAAATAGGAGTATCTCTTAATAAAGTACCAAAAGTTAAGAGATATATTCAATTCAAACACCCTGAAAGTCAATCCCCTGCTCTGTCAACATCTACTGTCTCAGCTCAAAAACTTGGAGCATTGGGGGTAGTTGAAGACAAGAGGAGATCAAGCTCTTCATCTGAGGATGATATCACAGTAACTGCTAAGAAAGACAATGTCTTTGGAGATACTGGAGCATCTCTTGACAAAATTCCAAAGGTTAAGAGATATATTCAATTCACAAAGCCTACAAGTGAACCTCTTGTTCAGACAACAACTGCTCTCCCAGCCGAAAGACTTGGAATAGCTGGGGTTGTTCAAGGAACAAGGAAATCAAGTAGTACTTCTTCTTCTGATGATGATGATGAAGTTAAGCCATCTACTCAAACTGATGATAATGTGTTTACACAAAAAGGAGAATCTTTTGACAAAATCCCAAAAGTGAAGAGGTACATTAAGTTCACACAATCTGAACCACTTCCTCTTCCAAGCACTGTAACATCTGTAAAGGTGACAGAAACAGGATCTAGTACCTTAGTTGAAAATTATGCCCAACCATCTCTTAAGGTGAATGTTAAAGAAGAAAACGTTGTTGGGCAAACAGAAGCACATCTTGACAGAATACCAAGAGTTAAGAGATACATTCAATTCACACATCCTGAAAGTCAATCCCCTGCTCTGTCAACATCTGCTGTCTCCGCTCAAAAACTTGGAGTATTGGGGGTAGTTCAAGACACAAGGAGATCAAGCTCTTCATCTGAGGAAGATGTCACACTAACTGCTAAGGAAGACTCTTTGGGTGGACATATTGGAGCACCTCTTAACAAAATACCAAAAGTTAAACGATACATTCATTTCACACATTCTGAAAGTCAGTCTCCAGCTCAGACAACAACTGCTCTCACAGCTGAAAGAGTCAATGTATCTGTGGTAGCCAAAGAAACAAGGAAATCAAGCTCTTCATCTGACGATGATGATAAACCATCAGCTAATAAAACAGGTGAATCTCTTGACAAATACCCAAAAGTAAAGAGGTACATTGAATTCAGACAGTATGAACCTTATGCATCAAAATTTCAGTCTTCAAGTGTTGTTAAACCCATAAAGGAGACAACAACAGAATTAAGAGGATCCATAGGAAACAAAACAGAATCAATGACACAGATTGCTTCATCTGAAAGTCCTGACAGAGTGGCAAGAGTTAAGAGATACATTCAATTCACACCTATTGAAAGTCAATATCCTTCTCGGGCATCAACTGCTGCCTTAGATGAAAGAGTTCAAGAAACAAAGATTTCAAACACTTCAGCTGAATATGTTAAACCAACCTCTACAAATGTCAATATCATTGGAAAAACAGGCAGAAATTTCTTTCAAGAAACTGGTGTATCTCTTGATAAAATCCCAAAGGTAAAGAGGTACGTTGCATTCACAAAGAGTGAACCATCTTCTTCAACACTTACAACACAATGGTCCACTTTAACATCTGAGGTTTCACCTCCTGCCTCAATGAAAAAAGGGTCTGCATTAATAATAAAGACCCAATCAGAATCATGGAAGTCTGAGTTTAGTTCCTTGGAACAGACTGGCCAAAAGTCAAAGTTAAGAAAGTCTAGTTCCTCGTCCAGTGACGAATCTGAAGGACACGAGGTTGAGCCACCAGCACTTCCACTGACATCCCCACCTCCCCTAGAACCGGAGAACGCCAGAGAGTATCTGAGAGAAAACTCTGAAGTCCGTCAAAGGCAAGAACGCAGACGATTACTGCAGCAAAGGAGAAGAGAAATGGAGGAGTTTGACATCGCATCCCTATCCTCCTTGCAACAAGAAGGCAACAAGCAAGACAGATCACCAGCAGGTTTTGGAGGAGTGACACCTTTCCAAACAGAACATACATACAGCAATGTCTCTACAAGCAACACATCGACTTCCAGAAGCACAGAAGGAGCCGAAGCCCCAGTTTTAAGGGGGCTTAAAACTAAGAGTACATCAACAGCCAGTTCCAACTCAACTTCCCATAAGTATAGGGAATATTTGATTTGAAACAACATTGGACGAATCTGAACTGATGCTTTCAATAACACGGCTTTTGAGGATGGGGATTTGCTTTTTACAGAGTATTGTAAATACTGTAATATAATTATAAACATAACCTAAACTTCGTTCAGTATTTCATAAATATAAGAAATAAGTTGTTCTTTTTGCATTGAAACAATGTATGAATATACACAGGACAATGTGTATTGTCGCAGATTATAAACACTGTGTTAATTTTAATCAGTCGTGATGTGCAGTACAAAAAAGGCTATTAACTGCACTCAATGAAAACACATTATATCCATTAATGGGGTTATAAACTTTCTTCCAACGCTGTTGAATCAGTTTCTCAGTACCGTTCATTAAATCTTGATGGTTTCTGTTGACTACTCGCTTTCCAGCAAAGAGCGCAAAAACAAAACACAACATAGGAAGTGACTCCACATTTCGTTAATAAACCCCTTTATATATATTGAATGTAGAGAGGTTACAGTGAAAACAAACACATATACACACACATCCATACATATATACAGTCAGATGAGAATGCTCAGCCCTCTGCATTACATACTCCCCCAACAAAAGCAACAGTCGTAACAACACAGGGAACTTGTCTATCTGTTGAAATCATTTTAAACCACTCTTTCCCTCAGGCACAAACAGGTGCAAATGAGTGGGATTATAACAAGTGTCTGTAGATGTTTTTCAAATGGATTCTGGCCAGCATGCACAGCATACATAGACTGTTGGCTTCTTAGATGCTGGGTGAATACTTGATAAATAATTTAAGTTGAGCAACCTTCATCTTTGAGAAAACCTAAAACAGAATAAAATGTCTTGTAAAAAAATAATAAAAGTTAACAATGATTTTGCTTCTGTTTTGTAATTCCCAAACATTAGTATGTTTACATGAAATTGCAGATGTACTGAAACGCCGCAGTCACTCGTGTACATGGTAGTTTAGCACTTGGTGGAGATGGTGGAGAAGGCAATGCAGAGAAGAACATCTCAACAGATGAGGTTACAAGTGTGTTTAAGCTCTAAATACCATCACACAATCATGTTTTTCATAAAGCGTTAAGACTGCATGACCGCGGATACCCAAATTAAGCACAAAAAAAGTCCACTTCTACAAATGCCTGTACAAAAAAAAAAAAGAAACGAGAGCAACAAAATAAAGTACAAAAAGAAAAATAAACCTCATTCATTCACAAAGACGGCTCTAATTGCAGAATGCATGCATGCATTTTTTTTTTCTTGTTCAGATGACAAGTTAGCTTCACGCCACAGCCATAGACAAAACTCAACAGTTTTACAAACATAACTAGAACGTTAAATAGTTGCTAGGCATTGGTCACTATGGGTTAAGGTGATCACATTTGACCACAAGATCTGCAGAAGAGGATGTGGCCAAAGGAGTGTCAGTGTTTAGGGCAGGATACCTGTTTTTGTATTTTTGTGGCAATTCATCACAGAAATCAAAAGTGCACTTTAACAGCTTTCTCTCTTCGTCTCTCG
Organism: Garra rufa; assembly: GCF_049309525.1. Taxonomy (NCBI): domain Eukaryota; kingdom Metazoa; phylum Chordata; class Actinopteri; order Cypriniformes; family Cyprinidae; genus Garra; species Garra rufa. Next base: position 4,435,138 of record NC_133373.1, on the reverse strand, counting down.
TTTCCATCACTTAGATCCATGTCCTGTCATTTTAACCATGACATGCACAGTATAGTTACATTGCTAAGGAATCAAATGATATAATGACATTTCAGAGTCAGTTAAAAAAAAAAAAGATACTGGGCTCTATGCTCACGATAAGCATAACCCACTGTTCTTCATTGTTGGGAACAGTAAAGCCGTTCTTGTTGATCTCATAATCAATATCGAGAATGTACAGTAAGTGGTGCAAAAGATACTGATACAACACCACTGGAAGTACTTACAGCAGAACGTCTACGACACTCTGTGTCTGCATGTGGTGCACTTTAAATGGCAAGCGAGTGCAGTGAGACTGGTAAAAATAAAACTTATGGCAAAGGTCGCTATGTATCTATGGTAACATGCTCTGACCGTCATCATCCTCCAACATTAAAACCATAGTAAACAGTGTTTGGACCACATCAGCAGAGCGACACTGTAAGCTATTTCCATGTTGAACCAGAAAGTAATAAGTCACTGACCTTCAGCAGGTTCTGTCGTCGTTCCTCGTTCCTTTCCTTTCCAGGCCTAAATTATCTAAACTTCAGACAGTATGGGAGTTTTTAACCTACCCTGGATTGTGGAGAATCCAAATTCGTCCTCCTCATAAGAGCCTATTGAAACATTCACAGCAATATGAAACATCACAGTGGGGTGGGAAGGCGGCACCGAGACTGGCCGTGTGCTTACCCACAATGCATTGTGGGCTATGGGGGACATTAGGTGGAGTCGGTGAGGTGCTGTTTCTCCAACACACAACCACCAGTGACCCTCCTATGGCCCCGGCTGAAAGGGCGACATACGAACATGTGCATTGATAATTACATTCTAGGCAAACACTCACACACTCACAGCCCTCGCCGCCAGGGGCCACCATCAGTCTGTCCCAAACACTTCAGTTTTGATTTGTACTTTGTTTTCTAGATGTTTGTTTCAAAGCCGCTTCTGTCGTCATTGTCATGGTGATTGTTGGCGATTAGTTTCTAGTTGGTGATGGTGGTAAGCGTGGGGAAGCTGTCGCTACGACATCTCTCGGTCTTTATACCACTCCACGAACTCGTCCAAAAGCACTGGCCCTGAGGACAGAGAAAAAAATAATAGTCAAAAGACAAATCAGATGTACTTCCAGCTGCATTGTACAAAAGATCTGTACTCACAGGCCCCGTCCTCATCATAGTTACTGAGATCAAGGTTGATAGTCCTACTGAATTCTAGAACATTGCACCATTGATCTTTATTTATTACCTTATACTTAGATTGCTGTGGGACAAAAAGGAGAAAAATGGTCAGAAATATATCACACGTATAAACTGTATGAACTACCGGTCAAATATTTGCACTCACTAAATTAGCTTTTTGATTTAAAGATGTATGGCGGATTTAGATTTTTCATGCAAACACAAAATTGTGGCTATATATAAATGTTGACAAACATTCAAATATTAATTGAACTTTTTGTGAACTCTCTCAATACCGTTTAAGGCGAGACACTGCAGGTGAATAGGGTAAAAAAAATTACTGCTACTAGTTATGACCTTACCCACTTGATTGATTACATTCATAATTGCAAACATTTTTTGTATTAGAAGTTTTCTCAAATGTTACGTTTAAAAATGCAAATGAGGCATTATTTAATGAAATATGCACTAATTTGCATACATTTCTAGAATAAAAATCTAAACACTGGATGAAGTCCGTTTCAAAATTCTTGTTTTGACATATTAGAGTCAAAAGTTTTTACAGAGGGGATTTTGTCACTCCATAATTCAGAAAAAAAAATTAGAAACAGACAGGAAACACTATATTTTTTTTTTTACCATTTTTTGAGGAATAAAATGTATAAAATATAAAGTTTGGTGTGTGTAAGTGCTACTGAAGTGGAGATTTATGGCTCAGTGTAGGAGAAAAAAAAAACTAATTTTAAAAATATGTATTGTAATTGAAATCTATTGACAAAAATATATAAAGTGCTATAAAAAAAATACTTAACAGTGTCTTGTGGGTGTTTTCTTTCTACTAGTCTGAAAAAAAAAAAAAACACTTTATGAAAAACCAAAAACCCCAAAATCTCAAATTTGACAGGTGCATGAAAAAACTGCATTTTTGCAAAATGCATTCTGCATTTATATCAAATATAGTTTCTAAAATAGTTACTATATTAATTCTGACTTTATTTCTTGCAACTGCGAGTATATATCCCACAATTCTGACTTGCAAATTCAAGTTTATATGTGACCCTGGACCACAAAACCAGTCATAAGGTTAAATTTTACAAAACTGAGATGTATATATAATATGAAAGCTCGGTAAATAAGCTTTCTATTGATGTATGGTTTGTTAGGATAGGACAATATTTGGCCGAGATACAACTATTTGAAAATCTGAAATCTGAGGGTGCAAAAAAATCAAAATACTGAGAAAATCACCTTTAAAGTTGTCCAAATGAAGTTCTTAACAATGCATATTACTAATCAAAAATTACATTTTGATATGTTTACAGTAGGAATTTTACAAAAATTCTACAAAAAACATCTTCATGGAACATGATCTTTACTGAATTTCCTAATGATTTTTGGCATAAAAGAAAAATCAATAATTTTGACCCATACATTGTATTTTTGGCTATTGCTACAAATATACCCCAGCGACTGAAGACTGGTTTTGTGGTCCAGGGTCACATATATTACAATTCTAAGTTTATTACTCGCAATTGCGAGTTTATATCTCACAATTGTGAGAAAAAAAAGTCAGAATTGCCGGATACAAACATTTCTTGTAATTGTGAGTTTATATAACACAACTCTGACTTTATAACACACCTTTGATGATTATTAACTTCGAATTGTGAAATATAAACCTGCAATTCTGAAAAAATATCACTCTTTTTTCCTCAGAACTGGACTTCATAACTCACAGTTGCGAGTTTATATCACCATTCTGAGCAAAAAGTCAAAATTGTGACAAAAAAAAATTGCAGGATATAAACAGACTACAGACATGCAATTCTGACAAAAAAAAAAAAAGTTTATATCTCAAATATAGTTTCTAAAATAGTTTCTATACTAATTCTGACTTTTTTTTGCAATTGCAAGTTTATAAATTATACATTATATATACACATATATATTACAATTCTGGGTTTATTACTCGCAATTGTGAGTTTATATCTCACAATTCTGAGAAAAAAGGCAGAATTATTGGATATAAACTCACAATTGTGAGGAGGTTTATTATTCACAATTGCGAGTTTATATCTTACAAAAAAGGTCAGAATTGCAATAAGTCGTAAATATTATTATTATTTTTTTTTACATTTTTTTGTAATTTAGTTGCAGAAATGGGCTACCATACATTTTTTGTTTATATTATGCCACTGTGTGTCATTTTTATGACTTTAAAGGGATAAATGAAGTGAAATGTCGACATTTACTAAGCCTTGTGTTGTTCTAAAACTGTAGGCCTTTGTCTTTTTGGTGAACATGAAAGAAGCAATTTTTTTTGTCCATACAGTGGAAATCATTGTTACCCAAAACTATTTGGGTTACCAACATTCTTTAAGGTATCTTCTTTCATGTTCCACAGATGAAAAAAGGTCGTACAGTTTTGAAATGACATGAGAAATGACATAATGACAGAATTTTCATTTTTGGGTCAACTACCTCTTTAGTAAAAATGCATAATAGGTGAGTGCAAACATTTGACTGGTCATGTAAAAAAAAAAATAATTAAAGTGACACTGATAGACTTTAAAGATTAAAATATTTACTTCTAGAAACTGGTTAAACACTGGAAACAATGGCCACGTCTTCCCAAGCAGAAGTCCCAGCATACACTTGGCAGTATTCAAGTCTAAACTCCTCTGATCCTTCTCCTGCAAAGGGATGGAAGCATATTAAAGTTTAAGAAGTTGGTTCACACGTCACAATATAAATACTTAGCTGGTGATTATGGTGGAGAGGTAACAATCTGTAAATTTTTAACCCATTATTGCCAGGGTAATTAAAACCAGGTTACTCCACTTCATAAATGAGTGTAATGTGTACTCTATACACTAAGCAGTCTAACCTTGAATATACGATAATACAAGCACCTGAGGGCAGACATGCATATTATTGCAAACACTGAAAAGCAAAAATAGATAATAAAATCTCTAAAAGCCATGGAATATGTTATTACAGCACAAGAAAAGACTAAATGCTCTATTCAAGTTCTGTCCAGACATGAACAATTCTGTTTTATCTAGACAGGATGAATGTCATGTTATCCATTCAAGGCTGCCACAAGCTATTTATTTGTACTCCTCCACTTTATTGGCCCTATCGAATGGCTCCAGTAAGAGCTTCACTCAGCAAACCTCCAGTCGCTTTACAATTCATACCAAGGGAGAGAAAGAAAGAATCAACTATCTGGACAAGAGATACTTCTGCTGAGCAGACAAAGAGGTGAAACAACCCAAAATAGCAGCAACTCTCAGCAGTCTCAAGCCCTTGTCTGCTGTAACTGAAGGACTGAGATGTGCCCAGCATGCATGCAGGGGAAAAAACACAGGAAGGATCCAGATGCACAGCCACTGGCAAAACCAAATATAATGTTAAAGTATTAAAAGAAGACCAGAGCTTCTAAAGTGGACGATGATTAATGTTCACATACACACTCACCCTGGCAAAGTCGAAGGCATATCGGTAAATGAGCTTGAAACTGCTGGCATCGTTGAGGACAGACCTCAGGTAGTCTAGAGAGTTCCTGAGTTTTTCAGTAGAGTCACATCTGCGTATGAAAGATTAAAGGTTAAGGTTGGGACAGGAAGAAGTGTAGTAGCAGATGCATTCAAGGTCCATGTTTGGCTCAACATACTGCAATGAGCCCATTCCCTTGAGCCACTCCTGTAAAGTGAAGTAACCCATACTCTGGGCATCAAGCTTCCAGGCCAATACCAGCATCACTACCTGCATATAAACATACATTAAATGTAAAACTACCGATCAGATATTTGTAGAGTAAGCTATAAAAATAATAGTGGCTCAGTTTACTTTTCTTACATTTTCTGGCTCCACTCCAATGTCTTCACAGAATTTCTCCATCCCCTCCGGTCCAACCACATCATCGCACCCTATTTACACCACACATTCAGACACAATTTACTATTATATATGGTGACCCAAAAAGTATTCAGACACTTAGGCCACAATTTAAAAAAAAAGCATTTATTTTAAAGAAATGCAGAACAAGCACAATTCAATCAAAGCATTTTACAAAAATGCAAGTTTGTTAACTTAGGTTTCAAAACAAGACTCAGTAGGAATACCATGCTGAATAAAAAACAAAACAAAAAGTCTTAGACATTTTCTAGCTGTCTAGCTGTCATCCAAGATGTCTTTCAATCTTCAGTCATAAAGAAATTAAGTTTTCTGAATTTTTGTCCATATATTGGACTTCTATGGTGCCCCGAGTTTAAACTTGGAAAACGCAGTTTAATTGTGGCTTCAAATGATCCCAAATGCAGTTGTAAACGATCCCTGCTGAGGCGTCCTATCTAGTGAAAACAATCTGTTAGTTTTATTACAAATTACAATTTATATACTTTTTAACCTAAAATGCTCATCTTGTCTTGCTCTGCTTAAACTCTTTGTCGAAAAACTCCCATCTCATTTTCTCCTCTAACTTCAAAAAATCTTTTCAAAATCATCCTACATTGCTGCAGAAGTATCAACCCAGTGTTTGCAAAGATCAAACACCCTTAACAAAAAAGATAAAACAGCGACGTAGGGTGATTTTGTTGAGGGAGAAAATGAGATGGGAGTTTTTCGACATGCACTGTCTTAAACCTGTCTTGACGCAGAGTAAGACAATACGAACGTTTAAGTTTAAATATATATTAATTGCAATTAAAAAAACAAACAATTGTTTCAGTAGACCCTTCTTCCTCGGCTGGGATCCTTTACAACTGCATTTAAACTGCATTTTGGAAGTTCAAACTCGGGGTTTGAACTCCACTATATGGATAGAAATTCTAAGATGTTTCCTCAAAAAACATCTGGAAGTTCTGGAAGTGAACTTCTCCTGTAATGTTCCAAGGCACTTTGAACTTAATAGGAACTAACCAGAACACAAATTAAGATATTTTTGATGAAATCCAAGAGCTTTCTGACCCCACATAGACAGCAACACAACTACTGTACCATGTTCAAGACCCAGAAAAGACGTAAGGATATCGTTAAAATAGTCCATGTGGCATCAGTGGTTCAACAGTGGTCATTTTATGAAGCTATGGGAATACTTCTTGTGTGCAAAGAAAACTGAAATAACTTTATTCAGCAATGTCTTCTACTCCGTGTCAGTCTTCGATGCACGTTCACAAGAGTATCCTGGTGAATTCGTGTGGTGCTGCTGACGCAGGAGCCTGCATTATTTTTGTTTTTATTTGCATACAAAAAGTATTCCTTACTACCTTTCTGGGCCATGAACATGGTATTGCATTGCTGTCTATGCAGGGTCAGAAAGCTCATCAAAAATAACTCAATTTGTGTTCAGAAGATGAACAAACGTCTCACAGGTTTGAAAGGACATGAGAGTGAGAAATAATGACAGAATTCATTTAATCTCTTTAAGTGTATAAATACATGTTAGTACATGCTTATAGTCATTCTATTTACATCTTAACTTCATTTGGAAGGTGTCTAAAGCTACAAGGATGGTATTCCGAATCCCCAAAAAAAAGAATAAATTTATCTAACATTAGTCACTGTTTTCTAAGCATTATCAAGTCAAATTATATCACCTTACCAGATTTTGATGTGATTATACTCTTAATACCACTCTTATATCAAAATAAATACATTTGAAACCGTTCATAGTATTACAACTAAGTCAATATGACTTACAATTATGCCCACATACCTGCATATTCATAAAACCACTCTAGACATCTCTTGCTAGAAAAAGCTTCGGCTTCCTGGATTTGCAATGACTCCTGTTTTCTGTAAACACTGAAATGAATAGACAAGGACTGAGCGAAGGCTATTTAAATAGACATTAACACACACTTGTATACACATTAAAGCACAAACGTGCTACATCTGATACAAACAAGAAGAGACACATGCTCTGAGGGCAGACAACCACCCACACAAAACAGATCTGATAATTGCAATGTTCTTTTGACATTATTATAATATAGCATTCAGTTTTTGCTGTGCACAAATACAGAATTTCTTAACTGATATGATTTGACAGACACCTAGTTTAGCTGTTCATCAAAAGGTTGGGTAGATGGATGAGCGCGTATGTGTGAGTGAATTAGAGGAAGGTCATCGGACAAATCAGAAGAAAGGCTAGAAAGATGGATGGATGGATGGATGGAAAGGTGAATATTTTGAACATACTTATCCGGCCGGCTCTTCTTAGCTGACAGGTCATCTCCAGCAGTGGGTCTCCTCTTTTTCCTGGGGGGCATGGCTCTGGAGCAGCAGGCTGGAAAAGAGAGTCGGACACAACACGAAGATGATGATTTTATTTTGCATTCCTTTTTCAGTCATTCCCTGCCTCAAACCAGGGATATTTCCTCATTTAATTTGCTTAAAGGAGTAGTTCAGTTTTAGAACAAAAATGTACAGATAATGTACTCACCCCCTTGTCATCCAAGATGTTCATGTCTTTTTTTCTTCAGTCGTAAAGAAATGGTGTTTTTTGAGGAAAACATTTCAAGATTTCTCTCTATATAATGGACTTCTATGGTTTCCCCCAAGTTTGAACTCCCAAAATGCAGCTTCAAAGGGCTCTAAATAATCCCAGCCGAGGAAGAAGGGTCTTATTTAGCGATCGGTTATTTTCTAAAAACATTTACAACTAATATACTTTTTAATCTCAAACGCTTGTCTTGCCGAGCTAGACGAGATGAGCATTTGAGGTTGAAAAGTATATAAATTGTTATTTTATTTAGAAAATAACCCATTGTTTTGCTAGATAAGACCCTTTTTTCCTCGGCTGTGATCGTTTGGAGCCCTTTGAAGCTGCATTTTGGAAGTTCAAACTCTGGGGAAACCATAGAAGTCCATTATATGGAGAGAAATCCTGAATGTTTTCCTCAAAAAACATAATTTCCTTACGACTGAAGAAAGAAAGACATGAACATCTTGGATGACAAGGGGGTGAGTACATTATCTGTACATTTTTGTTCTGACAGTGAACTACTCCTTTTTAAGGGGTGATCGGATACCCATTTTGCACACGTTCATATGATTCTTTAACGTCTTAATGAAAAGTCTCCAATATACTTTGGTTAAAAATTCTCAATAGTAGTGTAAAAAAAAACTCTTTTACCTTGTGAAAATCAGCTCTGCAAAATATCAGCTCATTTTAACGCATTGGCCCTTTAAATGCAAATGAGCTCTGCTCGCCCCGCCCCTCTCTCTGCTGAGGGATTACAAGCTGCAATGTTTACTTTAGCCGCATTTAGTCGTGTTTATCCGTGAAACTTGTCAACAAGCACATTATTAAGAAAGGCCATTTGCAAAGATCCATAAAAAACCCTTATACTCACTTCTGCTGTGGGTGAAGCTGCATCACCAATGATTCACACGAACATAGACGCATATGTAGATCGGAATCTGCACTTTTCTTTTAAAAACGAAAGTAACGTTGTCATCTGCCTCTTAAGTGGCTCAGATATCGGTAGTAAATGACTACTGCTGTGTTCATTATTACATCCAACAACAGAACACCTCAATCGCTCAATTAGAGTCTTCCTCTGCAGCTGAGTCACACAATGGCAATCGCATTCGGACTGTTTCAGCTCGGTGAAGCCGGGTCTAAGGTAAGACGCTCATGTCAATCAACTGTGTTTCATCACAACGACAAGAAGCTGAGAATGACCTGATTGTAAAAAGGGGATATTACTTTTAAAGATTAAAAAAAATACCACTGGCTGGATTTTTATCATTGTAGGGTGGTTGTGTACACAAACTACCAACACACATTAATGTTCAAACAACAAGTAAAAGTGAGTTTTGCATCCGATGACCCCTTTAAGACAGTCTGCAAACTCAAAAGAGCCTTTATAAAGCTTTAACTTGAGCTTTATGTATATGGATGAGCATGCAAGGTCGGTTGTTTGGTCACTACCTGTACCGTGGGTCTCTGGGCCGACGTCTTCTGTCAGGTTCTATGGTGAAAAACAAACAGCATTTAACACCCACAATCACGCTTTCTCTCTCTTACTCAAACAACATTCTGGAGCAGATAGCAGCTATTAGCACTGCACCATAAAAAGAAGAAAGTAAGCATGTGTATGTGTGAGATGTTTATTTTTATTTATTTAACCTTTGTTTAACCAGATAAAATCAGTTGAGAACACGTTCTCATTTACAACTGCGACCTGGCCAAGACAAAGGTAGACAGTGCGACGAAAACAACAACATAGAGTTACACATAGAAATAAATAAACATACAATCAATATACCGATCCATATACAAAAAGCAAAATATAGTACAAAATACAAAATAATTAAAAATAGGACAATAAATAGGCTTTAGCAACAAAATAAATTACAGATTTACACAAAAATTAACATTGAAAATATGAAAATGCAAACAATGAACTGCAAATAAAAATACTAAAGTACACAATAAATAGAAATAAGCGGCTATAAATGATGTAGGTGGCTGATCATCTTATTTGCCTGTAACCTTTATAGATGCTGCCTGTGCTCTTCTCGGAGAGGAGAGTTTTGGAAATAAACGAATGTAGAGCACAATTTTGGGTGAATCAGGGTTACGAGGGTAGTTATTTAAGTAAATGACTTAATGATAAAGCAGCTGAGTGTCCTAACCTCACATATAACCAAACTCTGCTACCCACAATGCTAATCTAACAAGACAAGCATCGCCGGACAGTACAGCACCGTCAGCTTTTGCATTAATCTCAATATAAGAACAACAACTGTCCAACAGCCAGTGAATGGAGGATTTATGGCATGATCTAATAATATTCACAAAACAATGTCAGCTGTCATCACATTATTTTTTTTACATCATAATTATGCCATTTGTGACCCTGGACCGCAAAATAGACATAAGTAGCATGTGTATATTTGCAGCAATTGCAAAAAAAACATTGTATGGGTCAAAATGATCAATTTTACTGTTATGCCAAAAACTGGATATTAAGAAAAGATCATGTTCTATGAAGGTATTGTGTAAATTTCCTACCGTAAACATATCAAAACGTAATTTTTGATTAGTAATATGCATTGCTAAGAACTTCATTTGGACAATTTTCTCAATATTTTGATTTTTTGCACCCTCAGATTCCAGATTTTCAAATATTGAAAAAAACTTCAATTAAAACTTACTTTTGATCAGTAATATGCATTGCTATCAACTTCATTTGGACAACTAAAGGCAATTTTCTCAATATTTTTTTTTGTTGCTCCCTCAGATTCCAGATTTTCAAATATTGTCCTATCCTAACAAACCATACACCAATCAAAAGCTTATTTATTCAGTTTTCAGATGATGCATTAATCTCAATTTTAAATAAAATGACCCTTATGACTGATTTTGTGGTCCAGGGTCACATTTTACCAAATGTCCAGAAATCATAAACCATCTAGTCATGGTTAATAATGACGTATTTGAATGCCTCTTAAAAGGTTTTCTTTTTGAAAAGTCATGTTTGAAGATAATTTGAAGGCTGACAAATCAAACAAATCACATGCTTTCAAATCATAATCTCAAACCTTCATCTGTAGTAAACAACAAATGTGGTATTTCAGAGGGTTTTTATCCATGTGTTTTCCAATAGATTCACTTAATAAACAACACAGAAATCAGCACTGATACGTATGGACCTTAAAGCAAAGATTTTTTTCAATAAAACTGAATACTTTGTTGATTTTATGTTGGTTTATTGTCCTACGTGGCAGAATCACTCTAAAACAAAAGAACCAATCATTGAGTGTTTAGTGTATAAATGAGACCACGCATAAATTCCATCTGTATAAACACTCTTGGTTTAAATTATTTAAAGACATGAATGTTAAATCTGGCAATAAAGCTGATGAGTATTTAAGTGCATGCAAACGAAGTCCATATTTACCAGCCTGTGCAGGGTGTGGTAGATCTTGTGGATACTGGCCAGTGTGGACAAATGAGAGTTCAGCTGGAAATCTGTAAGGGACATATAAAAATAAACATCTGTTACTCCTGGCAGTTATGTAGTGTACAAGCATCTAGGCTCTAGATGGGTTTCTGTGTGCTGTTTGTTGTGGTGTGTATATATATGTTCACACAGTGTCTTCAGTATACATGTTGAAATTATTGAGGATATGGGAAAGAAGCATCGGCTCCAGTCAGCCTGTAAAGTGACAGAAATATAAATAGCCATGTGAGATTCTGAAGTCTTTCTAATAGGCTAATGCATACAGTTTGCATTTAACTGCTCTATGTGTCTTCATTATGAATATAGCCGGCTACCAACATCCATGCATCCAGAATCTTTATTTTATCAAGTATGGTTTCATCAAGACAGTAAATGGCAGTGTGGAGGTCATATTTCTCTAGCATGTTAATATCAAGTCATAGCGAATCTTCTGTATCTAAAAGAAAATTATGAAAGCAAGATTTGACCCTGCATCACAAAACCAGTCATAAGGGTAAATTTTTCTAAGTTGATATTTATACATCATCTGATAGGACAATATTTGCCCGCGATGCAACTATTTGAAAATCTGGAATCTGATGGTGCAAAAAAAAATCTAAATATTAAAAATATATCACCTTTAAAGTTGTCCAAATGAAGTTCTTAGCAATGCATATAACTAATCAAATAATACATTTTTATATATTTATGGTAGGAAATTTACTAAATATCTTCACGGAAAATGATCTCTACTTAATATCCTAATGATTTTTGGCATAAAAGAAAAATCGATAATTTTTATTACTATTGCTACAAATATATCCAAGCTACTTAAGACTAAAGTTTTGTGGTTCAGGGTCACATATATTTAAGAATAAATATGCGCAGAGGCCCAAATACAGATATACTTTATTCCAGCTGGACAAAAATGTAAACAGCAATATTTCAGAAACCTATAACCTAACATTTCAAAAGATGCATTAATTCTTTGCATGATGAAATTGAATTGTTTTCAAATAAAGTCATTCACGCCAATTGCATTTTTGTCTTTAATTCAAGTTTAGATCCACAGTTTTTCATTCAGTATATTCTTCGAGATAATATCAAACAACGATATTCGGATATGAATAGATGTGCATTGTGAAAGATCAATAGCATCTTTTTCCAAGTCCATTATACCTTATTGTCTAAGAATTGTCCTCATGCAGTGCAATGTAAAAAATAATATTCTAAAGTAAAAAAAAAGGCATTATTTTGAAGTGTATGGGTTTTAAAGTGTACAGTAATCCCCATTATACTGTAAATGCTTACTGGTTATATTTGATGTAAGGTTTCCTCATTGCATTAACTTTTTTTATTTGTTTTGATGTTTTCGAAATGGAAAACCCCATTGATAAAACATATGCATCGGTGCATTAAAACTATGTTAGAATTATGCATTTTTAAAAGCAATTAAACACCGACGTAGGGATGTGAAAATGACACGCATATGATTCATTTTGCACACATTATAAACTTCCACGTTCTGGTTATACAGAGCTAGAAAATTACGTCTCGGTGCAGGCCTTTCTACACAAGCGTTGTGCAAGTATACAGGCCCTTAAAACAACATTAAATGCAGAGTTGATGATAGACACAATATTTAAACATAGTCTAGTATCTAATCCAAGGCGTTATTAAAGCAAACTCGACATAAAATGAGAGTATTTGCGAACGTGTGACGCAGTTGTCAGGAATGTCAGTAGATATGAAATACCCCAAACAAGTAAGAAACAATATTTCCCGAATTCACAATGACACATTTCAAACATTCATATCTGTATTCATATCTGTAGAAAATACGATTTTCTGCCACATAGTTCACATATAAGTGTATACACGCACAACTTGCAACGACTTTACAAAGTATCTGGAGAGTCGGAGGACTTCTGGGGAATGTAGTCTAATGACAAACAACGCCTGTGTGTTGCCAACGAAACGGCTCGGGTGAATAAACCACATTTCCCAGAATTCCTCAAATCATAATTTCAATCGGTACTCTCCCCAACTGATGAATGCGACCCAAATGCTGCTAAAAAGATTTTCTATCTTTAATCATAGACGTTTTTCTCACAACGATATGCAGTTGGTCTTTCAGAGGGACGTACAGTAATGCGCCAGATCATACTCGACGTGTTTGCAAGCACTATTTTTTACACAACTGCGTCACAATTTTCACCCCCTGTCATTTTTCCGCAGTTTTCTCGAAAAAGCTGGCCCGTTTAGCTCTAAAACAACCCTTATTCACTTGCTCCTCGGTTGCCTTGCATCGCTCACCCGAGTTGTGAGGAGATGGATCCCTTGAGGTTATTTGGGTATTAAAGGTAATTAGTGTACAAGTGTATTGTGTAAATAGGATCGGATACCTTGCTCGGATTGTTGTATATACTCAAGAAAAGAAGGCTAAAATGCAGCGTTATTCCTTGCAAGGTCGTTGTCGCTTGCAAGCGCCCAAGACATCGGAGTAAAAACACAAAGAGAGCAGCTAGCAAGCTCAGAGTCAATCTGATGATTTGTATGCTCGGGTAACGGCTACTTTACTCACAAAATGCGTCAATACAGCGGATCATACATCTCAAAAGAAGTCACGGCGACTTGTCAGGGTGCAGCAAGTTCGCAATTGCCATCACAGCTCGACAGAATACGAATAGCAGTGAAAACGCACTATTGTACTTACTTGACGCATCTGAGTGCATTTTTATGAAACACACAACTGTATTTGTGTGAGTCTGCAGACCGGCCAGTGGGCGGGACATGTCAATATTATACATGCCCACAAATGATTTAGCTGGACGAAATATTCAGTGGCCACGCCCACTCTTGTCAATGATTGGTCGAGAGGAGTGTCAAATACCATGCGCAAGTGGTACTGTGTACATCCCGCCTCTAAGCCAACGTGATTGGTTGAAGCGCTTCCGTAGCCCCTCCTCTCGACGCGCGCGATTGGCTGAGAAGTATGTCTACACCCATCAGTTAGGATAGTTTCCTCGTGCATAGCAGAAAGCCAGCCCACGATGCCACGCTATTGGCTCAGCTGTGCACCAACACAGAGCCCACTTGGGTTAACAAAACAATGGTGAGAGAATACAGTGAAAAACATTAGTGAACGGGATTGCTTTTGCTTGTTTCTGCGTTGCTGCCATCTAAACATTTCTACGAAAAGTTGCGAAAGTACATAAAAACATTATAAGAATCGGGGACCACAGTAATGTTAGCCTTTGTGATTAAAAGGGCTGTTCACACCCAAAGATAATCATCATTTTTTGACCCTAATGTTGTTTAGAATCAGTATTTATCTTCAAATCACCATTCACTTGCAATGTATTCACTGCCAATACATAATATAAAGGCAAATGATGAAATATTTCTGTTTAGCATCTCCATTTATGTATGCAATATGCAGGGTATTTTAGTAAAACGCACCTTGTCCTTAAAGGAGTAGTTCATTTCCAGAACAAAAATGTACTCACCCCCTTGTCATCCAAGATGTTCATGTCTTTATTTCTTCAGTCGTAAAGAAACTGTGTTTTTTGAGGAAAACATTTCAGGATTTCTCTCCATATAATGGACTTCTATGGTGCCCCTGAGTTTGAACTTCCAAAATGCAGTTTAAATGCAGCTTCAAAGTGCTCTAATGACCCCAGCCGAGTAATAAGAGTCTTATCAAGTGAACCAATCAGTTATTTTCTAAAAACATTTACAATTTATATACTTCTTAATCTCAAATGCTCGTCTTCAGTTCAGGACAGTTAGGGTATATGTCAAAAAAACTCCCATCTCCTTTTCTCCTCCAACTTCAAAATCGCCCTACATCACTTCAGATGTACCAACCCAGTGTTTACAAAGTGAACATGCAAATAGGATAGTTTGCCAACATATCCTAACTGTCATGAACTGGAGTACACACAGAGCTAGAGAAGACGAGCATTAGAGGTTAAAAAGTAAATAAATAACCCATCGTTTTGCTAGATAAGACCCTTCTTTCCTTGGCTGTGATCGTTTGGAGCCCTTTGAAGCTGCATTTTTGAAGTTCAAACTCGGGGGCACCATAGAAGTCCATTATATGGAGAGAAATCCTGAAATGTTTTACTCAAAAAACATAATTTCCTTCCGACTGAAGAAAGAAAGACATGAACAACTTGGATGACAAGGGGGTGAGTACATTATCTGTAATTTTTTTTTTTTCTGAAAGTGAAATACTCTTTAATGTTGCATGGTCTTTTTGATGTTGCTATAATAGCTGTTATAATATTTAATCAACACTGAATTTTGCATGGGGTTAGCAATGCTCCTCAAGTCAGTTCTTTCTTCAAACCATTATTTATCCTATACTAGTGTTCATTGGGCGTTATGCTGTTTGGAATGCAATAAAGATCTTAAACATCTGTTTTTCTCTCAATAACAACATTTTTTTCCATACCATTTCCCCTCTGGTTCAAATCAGCGGTGGGCCTACAATAAGCTCTCATGAAGGTTGAGCATGAATTTAAACACTGCATGTTAGAATATTATTTGAGAATAATTTGTTATTACTAAGTCATCCACAGCAGGCTTGTGCACAATTCAGAATTGAATTGAGAATGACTTCTAAATTCTTGAATTTGAATTGAATTTGAATTGCTGTCAAAAACAGGATCTAGAATTACAATTCAAATTTGAATGAAAAGGAAGCAGAATTGCAATTCAATACAAATTCAAAGAAATTCATATACATAAGCGAAGAGTTTAACAATGAAGCTTTACAATATATGTCAGATATGATTTCATTACATATTCTATAAATGATATTAGTTTGAACTACTTGTACAGATTACATTAACAGGAAATGTTTCCCCCCAGCAATGAATGTTAAAAGCTCTAGTCACAGAACACATAATTAAGTTTGATTTATTGGAATTGTAATTTTGAGAATTAGATGCAACAGTGTTGCTCAATGAGTTTTGCATTGGAATAAATGACAACTGCATTTACAACGACTTTGTGTTATTTGATTACTTTGAAATGAAAATAACATTTTGAACAAAACTAATCAAACATTGAGGGAGTCATTTATTTCCAGAATTTGATCATTATCTATAAGTTGGAACAAAATGTATGCAGGGTTGAGGAGTGAGTTATGTGTAATGAAATTATGCTATTAAATTACAAAATTAATGTAATTGTATGTGAGATTCAACACATTCTTTCTGTTGTATGACTGTGTGGAATGTCTTTGAATTGCCATGAATTTAATTCCACTTCCTGTCATTCCAACTCCAATTCAAATTCAACTTCCTGTGGGGCGGAGTCAATTCAATTCAAATTCCAACTCATGAATTGAATGGCGGCCAATTCTGAAATTCTGAATCCACAGACGTCCTAACTATTAGGTGTCTTTATGATCAATATTCAGCATATATTTGTTAAATATATTGGTTCAGTACAGTAAACAGAAGATTTAGGATGTCTGACCAAAAAAAAAAATAATAATAATAATAATAAATTGTTCTAATAAATTGCAGCAAGTGGAAGAAATACTTTCCTCTTTAACTAGTTTTGAAGACAATGATTTCAGTAACACAAGTACAAGCAAGCAATTCAAACCCAACCAAATAAGTAGTTGAATTTTATTTGTCACAGAAAGTAAATCTTCTTTTAATTTAGATTTTTACAAGAGGCTTGCACATTGAGCATCATGTTTTGGGCCGTTGTGAGGGCACTGGCAAATAAGCTTCTGCGCAAACATGGCATTCTTGTCTACTTTAATAAGAGTTATACTATTAAATACATTTAGGGTTTTCTAATAAAAAATACTAAATGTAAATTGCCCAAATAGGGTTATGTGTTTTTCTTGTGCTAACCCAAATGTCTCTTGGTGCTCAACATCCCCTTACAAAGAGTACCTTTCTGTAAACAGTACTTAAAAGAAACGTTTTCTTAGTTCTTATGCAGAACATTTTAATAATACGAAGAACTGTTTTAACTATCAAGCATCTTTTGTGCAGTGTCCAGTGGTTTGCATGGATGTCAAAAGCTCTTCATGAACCATAGACCTTAGGGTAGACGCCATGTTTAATTTTACGCAGATGAAAGCAAGGCTGTGAGTCTAAAGCTCTTAGATCACATGCAATTTTCAGAACTTTTAAAACTGTTTTATTAGGTTTTCGCCTACTGAAAATCAATTGCAATTCAATTGGAAATGTTGTTAAACAACAGTACAATTGACTGAACACTAACTGTACTTTGGTCCTCCAGCCAGCGTTCATTCCTGAAACTACAAACTATGGTTTTGTGATATATTTATACATGTCAGTATTTACGTTTTGTCAAAGTTCTTTCTGCGGAAAGGAAGAGAAAGTACTCAAGCTGTCTACTATTGCTGTGGTTACATTCAGGCGAACGAACGAGCTTCCAGTGAAGCAGGTGGAAACTATTTCCTTGATTAGCTGGTCACTGAAACGTTTGAAAGCCCTGTGCAAGTGGAGGAGATGAGGAAAAATATCAGTTTCCTAATCTTGCTTTGAATACTTTAGGTGAAAATCTGTAATTAGGGGTTAATCATTCAAACCGCTCTCTAGTGTTGATGGAAGTCTGCAGTGAGAAGGGAACCAGAGCAGTGTAAGGATGTGTGCATGTTGATTAGTTAGAGTTTTATTGAATTTATAAGAAGGTTAGAAGATTCATGCTAACAATCTATGTTGATTGCTTGTACATCTCTCTAATCTTATATATTGGTCAAAAGCTTTTGAACAGTAAGATTTTTATTGTTTTTAAAAAAATGTTAATGATTTTAACGTTTTTTATTCAAAAAGAAAACAGTTATTTTAAATAGTAAAAATATCAGTATCAAAAGAGCGGCATTTATTGGAAATAAAAGGTTTTGTAACATACCGTTTAAAAGTAGTCTCTCTCTCTCTATATATATGTGACCCTGGACTACAAAACCAGTCATAAGGTTAAATTTTACAAAACTGAGATGTATACATCATATGAAAGCTCAATAAATAAGCTTTCTATTGATGTATGGTTTGTTAGGATAGGACAATATTTGACTGAGATACATCTATTTGAAAATCTGGAATCTGAGGGTCAAAAAAATCAAAATAATGAGAAAATCACCTTTAAAGTTGTCCAAATTAAGTTCTTAACAATGCATATAACGAATCAAAAATTACATTTTGATGTATTTACAGTAGGAATTTAACTTTCCATTAAAAATCTTAATGGAACATGATCTTTACATAATTTCCTAATGATTTTTGGCATAAAAGAAAAATCAATAATTTTGACCCATGCAATGTATTTTTGGCTATTGCTACAAACATACCCCAGCGACTTAAGACTGGTTTTGTGGTCCAGGGTCACATATAACATTTTATTTTATTTTTAATTAGAATTATAGAAATTAATACTTTCATTCAGCAAGGATGCTTTAAATTGATTGAAAGTGATGATAAAGACGTTTATAATGTTACAAAATATTTCTATTCAGCTGTTTTCAATATAATTATAATAATAAATATTTTCTGAGCAGCAAATCAAAATATAATGATTTCTGAAAAGTCATGTGACGAATTATGATGCTAAAAAATAAGCTTTGAAATCAGGAGAATAAATTACATTTTAAAGTGTATTCAAATACAAAACAGTTATTTTAAGTAGTAAAAACTATTTTACTGTTTTTGCTGTACTTTGGATCAAATAAATGCAGGCTTGGTCAGCAGAAGAGACTTCTTTTTAAAAAACATTAAAAATCTTACAGTTCAAAAACTTTTGACTGGCAGTGTACATTCTGTTTCTTTTTGTTTTCTACACTGTGTTAGGTCAAATACAGCAAAGTTGTTGAATTTGTTTCAGAGGCATGTATCTGTACACAGTTTGATGTACAAATAGCTTTAAAATACCACAAAAGAAAGAAAACCTTCACTTGTCCTTTGTTCTCGCTACCATTATGGTGCGCCTTTACTGCCTACAATCATTTATCATGGCAGTCTCATTTATTATCCTACCTAGTATCTTGCATTTTTGATACAAAGAGCTAGTTGTCCATTTTTGCAGCAGCTTAATAGCCCTGCATCATGTGACCACTAGATGGCGCCAGATAACACTATATGGCTTACTATATGATATGACTTATTTACATTTGTATATCTTCAAGCTCTTACATATATTTTGGATTATTAAAATGATACATAAGACCACTAACTCCAGTTCATTGATCTCGCATTTATTAGAAAATAGTGGAATGTGTGAAATATCCTTATGGAAATACCACGTGCATGCAAGTGCATGTAAAGCAGGGGGCGCAAGTTATTAATTGTATTAGTTTGAGTCGTTAATACAGCTCTATGAACATGAAAACGTGTTTAAGCAAAGCTTCTTTTGTTAACCACAGAAAACAAAACGGGGAGTGACCACAGGGGGACAGACCAAATGTATGAAGGGGCGTTCAAAGACAGTCACGTGTTCAACTCAGGCACACAGTTTGAATTCCCAGGATGCATTGCAAGCTCAACTTCAAATTGTTAGTATCATATTTAGTGTTTTATGTGCGTATATGCATTGTAAATATCAACAGTAGTATATTTATTGGCTCGTTATATTGTGTTGATTTGGTTGGTGTTGTTTGTAATGGTCGCTATGTGGTTACCGTCATTGATGTTTGTGTTTCTTTTAGTGTAATACTGAACCTGAAACGTTTATTAACTAGAAAACTCATGTTTCACCTCAGATCGTATAAATCTTTCGCCTTTTACTAAAGATTTCCGTGGGGAGGAATACAATGAGTATTATTTAATTTTTTGATGCCCTGTTTCATACGGGGCTTGCAATCTGGTTAATAAAAGAGTAATTAAATCTGAACTTTAACTGGAACTGTATGATTGTATCACGTGACTCTATAATAAATAGTTCAGTTTAATTTCGATCGTATGTAAACCTGTTCTTTTGTAAAAACTAAGATTCACGAAGGTGTGCATTTCAGATTTATGTCTCAGGTAAAAGGTAGCACGTTTATGAATATTATTTATTTTTGGTTTAAATTGAATGTTATTGTGGAAAAGTTTGAAATCGTTTTAATATCCCACACTTAAGTGGGATTTTCATATTATTTAAATTAAGGTTAGATCGTAAATTATTTTCTCGTTTTCATCGTAGACACAGTTAAGGAGAGACACTGCGGGTAAAAACGCCGTTTGTTCATGCTACTATCAAGTTTGAGATTTTGGCTTTTTGGTTTTTCATAGTGTGTTTTTCAGACTAGTAGAAAGAAAACATCCAAAAAACACTGTTAAGTGTTTCTTTTATAGCACTTTATCTATTTGTGCCAATAGATTTCAATTACAATCCATATTTTTAAAGGCTGTTTCTCAAAATTATTTATTTCTCCTACACTGACAGGTTAATTTAGTTTTGCTTTTTTAAATTCGTTTTATTTTAGTATAGTTTTCAAATTTGCAATAAAATTTAGTTTCGTTTTTATTAGTTTCATTAACAATTTTGTTAGTTTTAGTTTAGTTTCTATTTTCTGAACACATTTTTATTTAGTTTTTATTTAGTTTAGTTTCAGTTTTAGTTTTAGTTTTTTAGAGATTAAATAGAGATCACGATTTCCTCGCAATTCTAAACTAAGCAAAATAATGTGGGACAAAATATTAATTGCTTCAGTTCAGTCTATTTAAAAGTGTTTAATTCATTTGAATGAATTAATAATAATTTAATACATAATATTTGTATTTAAAATAGAATATATTTAATACAGATTTAATTTTTTAAATATTAAATTTATGAAAAGTGGTTTGAATGAATAAATGACTTGCTCACAAAACATTACTGGATGAATCTGCGTTTTTGAATCAATCTCTATTCATTGACAAATGCATTTTTTAACAGTTACTTGTCTCCATCTAGTGGCCAAACAATGCAATCGACACAAACGTTATTTGAAGCGCCAATTACTTTCAAAAGATGACGTGCTCTATTTTGGTCTCTGCCATAGACATCAGTGTTTATATCCAAGCGAGGACTTTTAATCAGACTATTGCTGTGATAATATGAATGACTATATTTGAAAAGACTGTTTGTGAAGCTGTTTTTTTTACATAAACATGATGACTGCTCTCTCTGTTAGCGGCAGTACAAATACAGATTTGAATGTTCCGGTAAGACTTTTAAAGGTTTAATAGACATGAGGAATCGTTGTCATTTACAAATGATCGCGTGGGTGTTTGAATCTCTATCCTTTAATGATTAAGCAGCTCCAGTATATTGGTTTGATTGCTTGTGTTATATAAAATACATCAATAAAAACTGATGCAGTAGCCTAGATTTAATGCAGGTGATGTTCAGGTCGCAGTCTTTATTTTTCCGCCATGGGGTGAGAACATAATGATTACGAAAACGATTATTTATTTTTGATAATTATTAATTTATTTCAGTTAGTTTTTCAATAAAAGTTGTTAGTTTCGTTTCGTTCTAGTTTTTCATTTATTTTGACGTTTTTATTTTATTTCAGTTTACGAAAATGTTTTCTGATCAATAGTTTTCGTCTTAGTTTTAGTTTACGAAAATAACCTAGACACTGAGCCATAAATCTCCACTTCAGTAGCACTTACACACACCAAACTTTACATTTCTATTCCTATTATATGACTATATCCTGAAGGTTTTAACAAAGGGATTTGTTCATATATGATTTGCTTTATTTTATACATTTTATTTGTAAAAATGGTAAAAAAAAAAAAAAAAAAAAAATAGTGTTTCCTGTCTGTTCTAAGTTTTTTTCTGAATTATGGCCGTGATGAAATGAGAGACCCAAAATCCCCTCTGTAAAAACTTTTGACTCTAATATGTAAAAAAAAAAAATTAAACAAGAATTTTAAAACTGACTTCAATCTAGTGTTTAGATTTTGTACTTGAAAAGTATGGAAATAAGCGTATATTTCATTAAATAATGGCTCATTTGCATATTTAAACCTAACATTTTAGAAAACTTGTAATACAAAAAATGTTTGCAATTATCAATGTAATCAATCAACTGGGTAAGTAAGGCGATAACTATTAGTTTTTTTGTTTTGTTTTTTACCCTATTCACCTGCAATGTCTCCCCTTAAATTTCGTCCTGTTTTATTCAAGTATTTTCTAACCCAGGTAAAAAACTAGTGCACTTTCATATTGTCACGTATCTGGTCTATCTCATCATGAACTCTTGCACACACATTCTGGACTTCAATCCCCATAAGCCACTGCACCAATCACTGCACACAGCTGCTCCTTGTTTCCCACTGAACTGATTGCTGCATACACCTGTTTATCATTTACCCACATGCATTTAAGCCACTCACACACACAGCCACCTTGCGAAGTCTTATTGTTCCCATGGTCGTAATTCTAAGCGTTTATCTCTGTGTTGGATTATCTGTGTATGACTCTGGACTGTGTACCCCGTTGACGATTCCTGCTTCCTGCCATTGCGACCATTGCCTGTCTATTGAACTGTTTCCCGGATTACCTACGTTGTTCCTGTTTTCTGGTGATTACTCCTGCCTGTCGACATTTCTAAATAAATGCTGCAAATGGATCCGCACGTCTCAGTCTGACTCCCTGTGACAGAAGACTTCGCCAAGTAAGGATCCAGCGGCTTTATTCGTCAGCAGGACAACCGACCAAAAATGGATCTAGCAGGAGGTTTAATCGACCCTGTAAGTGTGCTCTGCAGCATTTTTCAAAATGGCCGCTCCATTGTGCATTATGTTGATGAGTTCATCACATATAGCCACCTGGCATCATGTGATGAGACCATGGTCAAGGAGTGCTTTTGGAGCGGACTCGACCCCGTAATCAGTTCCAACCTACCTGATGAAGACCCCAGCTGGACTCTCGCACAGTATATAGACTTTGTCATGTTTCACTGCAAATCTCCGTTTACTGTGGGTGAGGTCGAGTCCGCTCACAAGATGTCTGCCCTTCCAGAGCCTGCTGCAAAGATGGCCGCCACGCCAGAGCGCCCTCCAGTGACTGCGCCACCAGAGCGCCCTCCAGTGACCGCTCGCTCAGAGCCTGCTCTTCCAGAGTCTCCGCTGGAGACGCCCAGCCCTCCTGAATCTCCGCTGGGGTCGTCCAGTTCTCCAGAGCCCGCTCCTCAAGAGCGTCGTCCAGAGCCCGCTTCACAAGAGCGTCGTCCAGAGCCCGCTTCACAAGAGCGTCGTCCAGAGCCCAGCCTTCCAGAGACTCCGCTGGTTCCGCCCAGCCTTCCAGAGACTCCGCTGGTTCCGCCCAGCCTTCCAGAGACCCCGCTGGTTCAGCCCAGCCTTCCAGAGACTCCGCTGGTTCCGCCCAGCCTTCCAGAGACTCCGCTGGTTCAGCCCTGCCTTCCAGAGACTCCGCTGGTTCCGCCCTGCCTTCCAGAGCCTCCACTGGTTCCGCCCAGCCTTCCAGAGACTCCGCTGGTTCCGCCCAGCCTTCCAGAGACTCCGCTGGTTCCGCCCAGCCTTCCAGAGACTCCGCTGGTTCCGCCCAGCCTTCCAGAGACTCCGCTGGTTCCGCCCTGCCTTCCAGAGCCTCCACTGGTTCCGCCCAGCCTTCCAGAGACTCCGCTGGTTCCGCCCAGCCTTCCAGAGACTCCGCTGGTTCCGCCCTGCCTTCCAGAGCCTCCACTGGTTCCGCCCAGCCTTCCAGAGACTCCGCTGGTTCCGCCCAGCCTTCCAGAGACTCCGCTGGTTCCGCCCAGCCTTCCAGAGACTCCGCGGGTTCAGCCCTGCCTTCCAGAGACTCCGCTGGTTCCATCCAGTCATCCTGAGATTCCTGTCTGCCCGGTTCTGGTCACAGAGCTCATGCATGGACTGTTCCCACCCACCCTCCCTGCTGCTCCAGTTCCGCCACCTCTGTCTCCTGACAGTCCCTCTGCTCACCCACATCCCACCTTCGGTGCAGAGGACTTGCCGTGGGACTGCCAGTCTCCATCGGTGTCCAGACTGAAGGATCCCTCACCATCACCTCCAGTCTCAGAGTCCTGGACTCCACCTCGGTCCTCCGACCCTGCGGCTCCACCCCGGCTCTGTGCTCCCTCGTCTCCGTTGTCGGCCATCGGCCCACCAGCTCCTCCGGGCTCCATCGTCTCTCCGGCTCCGCCCCGGTCAGTCGTTGCCCCACCTTCGCCTCTGGACTCTACTCCTCCGGCTGCGCCTCGTCACTCCGTCCTGCCGGCTCTGTGGACCTCCTCCCTCCCGTGGGCACAGCCTCG
Source organism: Garra rufa (assembly GCF_049309525.1). Taxonomy (NCBI): domain Eukaryota; kingdom Metazoa; phylum Chordata; class Actinopteri; order Cypriniformes; family Cyprinidae; genus Garra; species Garra rufa. The sequence continues at coordinate 4,410,722 of NC_133373.1, read as the reverse complement.
ATCCTCTGTCACTCCGGCTCCGCTGCGTACCTCCGGACCTCCATCTCCGCCGGGGTCGCCAGAGCCTTGGGCTCCGCCTTGGACCTCCGGATCCTCGGTGTCACCTAGGACCATCGACTCTCCGGTTCCGCCTCGGGCTCCACCGGCTCCACCTCCGTCGGTCGGCCCCATGCAGGAGCCAACCCTTCCCCCACCATGGCTTCTCCCTCCGTCGGCTCCGCCTCAGTTCGTGGTTCCAGTACCCCTACATGGACCTGGCCCTCCATCCCTCCCCCTGTTCCGCCTCCGCTCCACCACCCTCCAGGTTGTATTATGTGGTTAGAGCGTCTGGAAGCCGCTCCTTGGGGAGGGGCTCTGTCACGTATCTGGTCTATCTCATCATGAACTCTTGCACACACATTCTGGACTTCAATCCCCATAAGCCACTGCACCAATCACTGCACACAGCTGCTCCTTGTTTCCCACTGAACTGATTGCTGCATACACCTGTTTATCATTTACCCACATGCATTTAAGCCACTCACACACACAGCCACCTTGCGAAGTCTTATTGTTCCCATGGTCGTAATTCTAAGCGTTTATCTCTGTGTTGGATTATCTGTGTATGACTCTGGACTGTGTACCCCGTTGACGATTCCTGCTTCCTGCCATTGCGACCATTGCCTGTCTATTGAACTGTTTCCCGGATTACCTACGTTGTTCCTGTTTTCTGGTGATTACTCCTGCCTGTCGACATTTCTAAATAAATGCTGCAAATGGATCCGCACGTCTCTGACCCTCTCTGTGACACATATCATGACGCACTAATTTTTATTTTATATACTAAAAATTATTTTTCGGTACTTCTTTAGATAATCTTAAGACTATCTATTGTACTCAAATGTGCTATTTTGGGACACAATGAATATGAAAAATGTGCTTTTAACATACTCCGTATTAAAAAATTCAGTTCTTTCATACACTAGTGGGATCTTAAGATCAGGGGCACCGCTCGCAATTTTGGGCCCTATGACAAAATATGATGTTGGTCCTAGGGTTGTGCCGATAGACGATAGTATCGTGTATCGACGATAGTCAGAGATATCGCCTGTTGCTGATGCCTTTGACGATAGTTAGACGATTATTATTATTATCCGTCAACAAAGAACTTAACTTTAGCAATGCAGCACAGAGAGTCTGTTCTAGGATGCTTCAGAAACTTGCCGCGGTATAAACACACGCATAGAGAGGCCACCGCGCCTTAACGCACCTCGTGCAGTGAAAATGGGAGATTTTCATCATCCAGTACGGTGGTACATTAACTGATTCTAAAGGGAGTGTTATATTATATTAGCATTGCAGTCATTAGGATAACAGAGGTAGTAAAACCTGGTTCAGGCTGAATTAATTACGATGTATCATCATCAGTCTGTATACAGTAAACATAAACATTCATCTCAGTAACGTCTATAGGCGTTAATTAGAATTACGATGCGATCAGATGGCGCTAAACATACGCACGTGAATTACACGCGCGTCACTTCTCCGCATTCAATATGAACTTAACTACAATATCACCTGATGACAACCTTCAGACATACAGCGGTAACATTATCGCAATATGACGGGTAAAGAAAGATTCATTCATTTACATTCTGGCACGCACATTTACAGCTCACTCACTGACGATAGCAGAGAATGAAACCGAAAGTAACTTGAACAACTCCAGCAGAACTATAATCAACGCTGTACACGCACAACTTAATCATATGCCAAAAGAAAGTCTACCTTTACAAAACGAATAAGGAATTTAGTACAGAGATAATTAATTAAATTAGCACGATAGTATCGTGTATCGGCGATCTCTCAGGCTGACGATAGGGCGATATGAAAATTGAGCATATCGCCCAACACTAGTTGGCCCCCCGTACCACACAAAATCAGATCTCTGGGGGCCCCTAAATGGCGTGGGCCCTTAGAATTGTCCTAACTTTCCCCCCCTTAGCGGTGCCCCTGCTTAAGATTATCCTTTCTTAAAAAAAATAACACTAGCTTCTCCATTCTTTTTGTTTTCTTTATATTTATTATATAATTGACAAAAAAGGCCTCTAACACTAGCTTGCTCTATTCTTTTTCTTTTCTATCTGTTTTTCTTTTTATTTATTATATAATAAACTGCTATATACTGCGTTGGGCTAACTGAAAATTGTCATAGTACTTGCATATCATTGCTCTTTTGTTAATTTTGATTGCTTTTATTGTCCTCATTTGTAAGCTGCTTTGGATAAAAACGTCTGCTAAATGACTAAATGTAATTATGTATTAAGAAACGTCTAAATGTAAATCTTAAGAAGTACTAAAGAAAAATGTTTAGTATGTTAAGTACAAAATTAGTGCGTGAAAACAGCACTTTAAGTACACTATGGAAGTTTTTCGTCTGGGAAAGTATGTATATTCCTACAGTAAACGCTATAAACGGAATAGATTAGTCACGTGACTTGATGAGCGTCCTAGCTGTAGCCATAGATATGTATCCATGCGCTTGTTGCCAAAGACTTTATAGTACAGTTTCAAAACAAAGTACACTCTTTTTACTGTAATGTGACGGTCTCATCTAGCTACAGATCAGTTGCGTTTCGACTTAATGTAGCTTCACATTTGCATGTGTTTGAGTTTACATGCGTTGGTGTCATTTTGTAGTAGCTAGCCGTCTCTGAGGTAAATGTTTCCGGTAGCCTGTTTCATATTCCTGAAATGTTGTTGATTATTGCACTCATGTTTCGTCTCAAAACGAATAAATCTTTCGCCTTTTACTAAAGATTTCCGTGGAATGGAACACATTGAGTAGAAATTAATTTTTTGATGCTCCGCTGTAAAGCGGGGCTGTTTTCTGTGTTAATGAAAGAAAGGTTGGTTTTATAACTGAAAGTTGTTATTAACACTTGTTTTTATACGTTTGTAAGATCTCTAAACGTTTTAATATCAATAAAAAATGTAAGGAGATATCATTCAAAATGTTTCATCGAACTAAACTATAATAGGAAAGCTAGACCATTTATTTTATGGTTGTATTTATATAAAATTGTTTTGGTGTGTGTGTTTTTTTTTTAACACAAAGTACTAATGTTGAATTGCAACTCAAAGAAAATTACATTTTATTTTGTAGGAATATGCTGTAGACTTTAAAATTTGGTATTGTGAATTTAGTCATTATATATGAATTTTTTTATTCACAGATGTAAATTGGCAGTAAATAAAATCCTAATTTTACTCATTTTAAAATATAAATAGGTCACTGCCTGTATAAGTTCAAGGAACAAGAAATAAAGCAAACAAACAAAAAACAGCAGTAAATTAAAGCCTTAAATCTATTTTTTTGGATAATTTGTAATTATTTATACTTGTTTATGGATATGTGATTTTTATTGATTTCTTTATATTTAGTTTATTTAGTATTTTTTATAGTTTTTTGTTTATTATTGTATTTATTTTGATGTAATAAAAATATATATATATATATTTAAGTAAAAAAAAAAAAAAAAAAAAAACATTCAGTTTGTTTTTCCCAGTAGATTGGTGCTTGTAACACATTTTGATGGGTTGTTTACAGATTTATCGCAGTTTCTTAAATATTTTGTGGGGAGAGTAAACTACATCAATGTCTTTAAAACTTATGGTATATCTGCACAAGTGGTTTCTAACGTTTTCTGCCATCGATCAGCATAATTTTTTGCTGGTATTTTTATTTTTTAACAAAGATGGAGTCACTATCATGAGTATTTAATAAAGAAGAAACACTCTGTGTCAGTATATTCAACATTTGAAGGGGATTCAAAAAGTTGTCCTAGGACATAAACGGGTATTGTTTTGGTTTTAAGACGTCTTTGATGAAAGGTTTTGATCCACTTCAAATGTTGACTACTGTAAACATATAAAATGTGACTTTGAATATTCATGTCTACAGAAACTGACATATAAAGGATTTTCACAAATTACAATATGTAGTTTTATCATAGACACAGTAGTGTCTCAATAATTAACCACCTCAGAATGAATGCCATTTCTCTCTCTGTTCAAGTACAGCATTTAGATATAAAATAGACAATGCTGAGGCATGAAAGCTATTACAAATCTGAGCTGATGCACACTTTTTTATCTGGAAGTCTATTAACGTTTCCTCTTTCTTCTCTTTTACTTCCTTCTGCTGCCTAATGGCCTGAAAATAACAAATGTCTTCAAAATCTTACTTGGATTGGCCAGTTTAAAAGATTCCATTGGAGCATAACCTGTAACCTATTCCTCCAGGATTGTGAAAATGGGAGATACAAAGTGCTTTAAAGCACTATGAATGTAGTTAAGGTGCGTCTAACTTGGGTAATATTGTCTGATAAAGATTTATCAGAGCAGGCAGTCAATGTTGGACAGAGGTGAGTTCACCAACACGAAAAGTGTCAAAACAGGAAATCGGCACACTTCAAACACTTTTAAAGGGAATTTTGACATTAGTAAAACATGAGTTAACATTGAATTAAATCATATCACATCATTTGATGATGTAAAAGCAAATAAAACATGCACTGGAGAAAAGATTATTGGAGTTATGTTGTTTTATTTATTAAATTTACTAGCTTTAATGTTCAACACCAGCTTTTTTTTTTAGTGTTTATCTTCATGCTTTCACAAATTATTTTAAATGTTAACCATGATGAAGTCTGGACAGTACTTTGAAGTGACCGCTACAATGAACAGAAAAGGGTAAAGGGTTCAAATCATTATGTTCATGTATTTTTCACCACTATTCATATCCTAAAAGCACAATTCTAACTAAAACACTAAACACAGTGAATGTTATATACATTATAATAGCACAGTTTTCACGTGTGTAATTTGTAAAGTAACCATGACGTTGTATTTATGTTGAAACTGCAAGACATCACAACACTTCCCCCAATGGGAGGTGCCTGTACAAGTTATTGAAGGAGAGGAGGAGCTCTATGAGGTCAAAAGAAAAAAAGACTGTAGTAGTAGCAAAGGCAAAGCAGTTAAACACAAAAAAGAGGAGCACATGAATGAAAAAGACATGAGTACAGAAGGAAATCAAAGTATGGGAGGAGAAGAAGCGCTGGAGACAAAACCTGGCCAGTCTGGGTGGAAGGTAAGATTTTTAAGTTTTTAGAGGTTTGCTTATCTTTCAAAAAGAATGCACCTAAATATTAATGTATCTGCTTATAGTAATGAATCAAAAGATATTTAACATTAAAGTGTTCTTTGTGATTAAATTCAATAAGTATACTCTTAAAAATAAAGGTGCTTCATGATGCAACAGAAGAACCTTTTTTGTTTAAATGGTTCCATGAAGAACCTTTAACATCTGCTTGACAAAAGGTTCTTTGTGGCAACGTTTCTTCAGATTTTAAAAAGGTAAGAAAGAGATCATTCTTTAAAGAACTTTTGACTGAATGGTTCTTTGTGGAACCAAAAATGGTTCTTCTATGGCATCACTGTGAAAACCTTTTAAACCAATTTTATTTTTAAGAGTGTATCTTGTAAAATTCACGTTTAGTATGTGAATGTTTGTTCTGACCAGCGTTCGTGTGGTTGACAGCATGTAGACTGATAGTGACCAGATGTTCACCTCACTTCCGGTGACATCAGGCCTGCATTTGTTGTATGGTCACCATGTTTACCCAGAGCCAGAGAGCTTTAAATTAAGTTATGTAGATTTTAGACACATCTAGAATTGCGTTTAGACAATATACTTTGAAACCAGCCACCGGGTTTCAAAGTACCACGTGATGGTTGTTTAACATTGGGAAATAGCTTGATGAATGGGGGCTTCCTGTAACTCTATAAGCAACTCTATAAGAGAAGAATTTACTTTTCTCTGACCTTTTTGTTGTTACAGCAATTCCAGTGCCCCATAGCCGATCCACGCTTTCCTAGGGAAGATATAAAGCAGATATGGAAGGAGTGTCAGTATGAGAGCTTCTGGTATCGAGGTAAAGAAACAGACACATTAGTGCTTATTTAAGACCCCGTAAAGTTCCACAGAAGAAATAAAGTGTAAATAAAAAATGGCATATTTTTCACACTTTAATAGAAATAGACCAGCTATTATGTTTTTGTTCAGTTTAGTTAAAGGGGTCATCGGACGCCCATTTTCCACAAGTTCATATGAATCTTTAGGGTCTTAATGAAAAGTCTATAATATACTTTGGTTAAAAAGTCTCAATAGTAGTGTAAAAAACAGCCTTTTACCTTGTCAAAATCAGATCTGCAAAAACTCAGCTCATTTTAAGACATGACCCCTTTAAATGCCACTGAGCTCTGCTCCTCCCGCCCCTCTCTGGGATTAGGACCATAGTTTACTTTAGCCGCGTTTATCGGCAAATTTACCAACAAGCACATTATTAAGAAAGGCCATTCACAAAGATGCATAAAAAATCTTTATTCTCACTTCTGCTTTCCTTTTAAAACCAAAAGTAACATTTTCCTCTGCATCTTCAGTAAATGACGGCTGTGTTCATTATTACATCCAACAACAGCCTCAATCGCTCAACTGGAGTCTTCTAGTGATCTAGTCTAGTCATTTTGAACGAATCTTTAATGTGACTCGGGAAGGACGAGTCGTCTCCGGGAGTGATTTGTTCAGTCGCGCATGCGCAATTGCGCAACTATGAACGAGCGACTCAAACCCGAAAGACTCGAGAGATGAACTAATCAATTCTGTTTCCGGCTCAGGCAGCATAGGTAAAGCTTATGGGGCTGTCACGTGATAAACGAACGACTCAAACCCGACAGATAGAGGTGAGGGAGCTAATCATAGACTGAAGACCCAGGTAAACAATGAATTAATCTTTTCTGTTTCTAATAACATTATATAGTTTTGTCTTGTTTGTAGTGTGATCAACGTTTGTACAAGCAGTACATGTGTTATGGAAGTAACACGTAGCTTTTTAATTATATTTTGGTAAAATGAACGAAATGACTCGAAAAAAGATTCGTTCATTTTGCTGAACGAGACTCAAAGATCCGAGTTGGTAAAATCACTAGAGTCTTCCTCTGCACCTGAGTCAAACAATGGCAATCGTATCCGGACTGTTTCAGCTCAATGAGGGCGGGGCTAAGGTAAGACGATCTGTCAATCAACTGTGTTTCGTCACAACGACAAGAAGCTGAGAATGAGCTGATTTTAAAAAGGGGATATTACTTTTAAAGATTAAAAAATGCCACTGGGAGGATTTTTATCATTGAAAGGTGGTTGGGTACACAAACTACCAACACACATTAATGTTCAAACTACATGTAAAAGTTACTTTTGCATCCTATGACCCCTTTAAACTATTTATTCAATACGTATTACAATACACAGAGTACACTGTAAAAAAAAAAAAAAAAGCCAAAAAATTTAGGGTAAAAAACTAGCAGCTGTGGTTGCCAGAATTTCACCATACAAAATAATGGTAACGTGCCAACTATTTCAAGTAATAAGATCTGTTTTGTACCTTTGCAATACACTGATAACCACTAAAAGCAGGTGGTGATGATAATACCACTTGATGAACCAAAGCCTATGATAAGGATATTTTAAATAACAACTTACATAGAAGGTACACAGAGTCATTCACACAAACACTAAACACCATCATGGTAACACACATAAAATGGAAATAATGCAAAAAACATTAATTTAACAACATTAGATGTAACATACAACCCTAATGTACAAAACTGCCAAGAAAAAACGATGAAGAAAAAGTTATTTCAACAAAAAAACGTCAAATAAAAAAAATGTAGAACAGGGAACTCTGGGAATGTCAATTTACGGTTATTCACTGTAAATTCTTTTTCATTTCCAAAAACAGTATACTCCCGTGAAATTACATGCACAGTTTTTCACTGTATATAGAAGGGGAACTTACCGTTAACCATTTCACAGGTTTTTACCGTAGCATTTTTACAAATTTTTACTGTTAAATTCACAGTCATTTTTTACAGTGTACATTTCACAAGAAAACACTATTTCAGCGATTTTACTTCAAGATTTAGGCTAATGGTTTCTTAGAAATTGCTACTAAATAAAAAAAGCAGAGTAAAAATAGTTTGTATATCAATTTTGTTTTTTAGTGCAGGGGACGGGTTGTGTTGTACTTTAGAAATGTGTCTGAACGATCTTCAGTTTGTTTGCTTATGTAAAAAGGACTTGACAGGTGTGTGCATGTTTTTTCACGAACATACTTCCAAAAAAGGTCCAATGGAGCAAAGCAGTGGCACCTTTATTATTCAGTGCTTATGTTTTGACATTGCTGGAATTTGGGTTTACCCTAGCACTGTTTGTGTTGGGGGAAAGATAAGCCTCATGTTAAGTCTTTAAGTTGTTTAGCATTGACAGTGATCTGTGACCCAGCTGTCTGTTGTAACCAAATATTCAGAATTGGAAGGTAAAATTAAAATGTAAAATATCCATCATCAATGCGCTTACAAGGAACATTTTAACCGACCAGTCCCTCTGGAGTATAGCAGGAATGATTTACCTTAGAATCATTTCTAGAGCCCCAGTAAGTCATATCTGAAACACTTGTGTCTTCATATTGCTTGCATCTCCGACTGAGAATTTGTGTATTTACATTGACTGCTGGATCTGAATTTATCAAAGGAACCATTTGGTATTTAGATGTTGAATGTTTAGATGTAGATTTAGAGTCGTAATGTGTTGCTTTTCAGCCTCTAACCTGTTAATGTCTCCACAGCTCTTCCACTCTCTGCTGGCAGCATGGCTGTGACTGGTAGCCTCATATACAGCGGTAAGATTCAGCCTACAAATAATGTAAACAAGAATTCATTCAATTTAGCTGTTTGGTTTGAGCCATGACTTCAGGGGGAGTTTTCAGATACTGAAAGAGATAAGATTGTAATATTGTTATGTGTAACAACCAGGATTTTACAAATCTAAAACAATAATAAAAATGTTGTTACTTAAAGTATATGTTAACTGAAATAAAATGATATATAGAGTGTTTTTATGAAGCATCATCAGTTGGCCATATTGGCAGCATTGAAAGTAAACAATGCCACTGAACCAAACTTTTCTAATGAAAAGGTTTGGCAACGTCAGTAATTTCCATGAGTACAAATCTTTATGTTTAAGCATATAATGATATTCTAGGGTATTGTGTGTTTCTAATTTTATAGCAACGGTTTGGACAGGACCCTTTTCTATTCCAACACAACAATGCATCTATGTAGAAGGCAAGGTTCAAAAAGAAATGATTAATTCAGTCAGTGTAGAAGAACTTGACTGGTCTGCAGTAAGCAAAGTCCTAATCCCAGTTGAAAACCCCTGGTGTAACTTTAAATGCAGACCTTGAGCCATAAACTCATCACTAAATACCAATGTGTTATATATATATATATATATATATAGAGAGAGAGAGAGAGAGAGAGAGAGAGAGAGAGAGAGAGTATTCCGCTGATTATTGCTGATGAAAATGCCTGTATTAATCGGTCAGACTGGGAAAAACATTTGGAGTACTTAGACTAACAAATCAAGAAGAAGAGTGCAAAACCAAAAGGTGTCTGTGTTGGCCAAACGGAACCAGGATTTCCAGGCCAAGGATTTTGACAACATTTGTGTTTGTTCTTATCATTTCCAGTCAGGTAACGTTAGGTAAAATATTAGAAACAACAATATCAGCCCTAATGGGTGCGGTGTTTATGCAAGTAGTACACGGTGGAAAAATAGAGCTTAGGACAATATAACGTTGCAATCAAATTAATAATAATATAAAAATAATAATAATTCATAATCAGTTTGGCGTGACTTGCCTGGAACGCTACAAAGTCGTGAGTCGTGATTTGAAGTCGTGATTTACGAGCTAAAAAACCTGCCTGGAACGCAGCATAAGTCCTTCTCTGTATGAATTAGCAAGTTCCACACGTTTTTTTGCAGCATAAAATTAGCAGAACAACATATTCATTAGTACATTAATCATGCAATCTGTGCTGTTGTTTACATCCGAGTATCTCCAAAATAGCCGTGTATCCAGGTAACTGACCAAATCATGTAAGTGCAAATCCTCTATAGTCTAATCTAAAAAAATACATAATAAAGTTGTTACTTTGGCTGGATCAATGAAACACTTTGTTATAAACACAGAATGAGCCTTGCAGTAAATTCAGAGTAATTTGCGTGTGAAACAGAACTTCCCGAGAACTCTCCTCCAGATTCACAAACGCTTCGTAAAAATCAGATTTGATAATAAAACGTGTGTGTTAATGAATTACCATCATTCGTAATTTGCATAAACCGAATTATAACACCGGAAACGTAGTGGACTCTTCTGGGCTCAGGTTTGGCTCCAGGCGCTCTTCTAAAATAGAATTCGGAAGTTACGTCAGGCCTTATCGATTTACACAAAAAAATCGTTTTATGAATGAGACTCAATGTGTTTTTGCTTGCTAGAAGACGATTCAAAGGACGTGAGGGCAAAAGGTATGTTTATACTGAAAAACAATGAAAAACCTGTGCAGTGAAATGCAAAATGCGTTCCGTGTGAAAGGTGTCTTTTTTGATTGACTCTATTGAAACGTATAATCCAGTTTGCATTGTCAACAGGTGTCTGGAAGAAGTCCAACCGATTTGGGTATTTCCCTAAACTGCTTTGTAAGTCTTTACTGAATAATAATTTCCCACCGTATATGTGACTGTACCACAAAACCAGTCATAAGGGTCTTTTTTTTTTTAATTGAGATTTATACATCACAATAATGCTGGATAAATAAGCTTGCATTGATGGTTTGTTAGGACAGGATAACTATTTGAAAATCTGAAATCTGAGGATGCAAAAAAATCTAAATATTGAGAAAATCGCCATTAAAGTTGTCCAAATGAAGGTCTTTGCTATGCATATTACCAATAAAAACGTAAGTTGATATATTTATGGTAGGAAATTTGCAAAATATCTTTATGGAACATGATTTTTACTCAATATCCTAATGATTTTTAGTATTAAAAAAATCATTTTGACACATACAATGTATTCTTTGGCCATTTGATACAAATATACCTCTAAAAAATAAAGGTTATTTATTGACATTGATGGATCCATGAAGAATTTTGAACATCCATGGAACGTTTCAAATGCAGAAAAGGTTCTTTAGATTGTTAAAATGTTCTTCAAAATGGTTCTTTTAAGAACTGTTCACTGAAAGGTTCTTTGGGGAACCAAACATTGAAAAACACACTTTTGGAACCTTTATTTGTGCTAATTAAGAATGGTTTTGTGGCCCAGGGTCACATATTATTGTGCATGCTTTGTATAATAACTGTACGTGGCAATATACACTATGAATCCAAACCCATCAATCCACTTTCCTCTGCAGTGGCGGGCATTGTGGGTTACGCAGTGGGCAAAGCTTCCTATGTTAGGACCTGCAGAGAGAAGTTCAACAATAAACTGGGACCAGAGTTTGCCAAAGGGTTTGGTCCTCCTGGATTTGGACCCGGTGGCTGTAAACCTGGACACACGTAAGAATCATGAGGATTAGTAATGTTGTGAGCTTTTTGCAGTCATTTTGTTGTTTGAAATATCTGTTCATGTTTTCCCTTTTACAGACACTGCATCCATGTGTGTGAAAAGTGCAAGAAAGAAGAAGCACAAGCCACAACAACAGCACCTGCTGCACCCACTCAGAGCTGAGGTGAAGAACCAGCCAAACACACCCATATACCCAAACACAAAAGACCCACATTGGTCAACACCTTCACAATAAACCACACCCACCAGCCACTATTCATTTACATTCTAAATCACATGCCCACCTAACACTCCTTCAAGAAAACACAATAGGCTACTATGCAATCAATACTAAAGTTATTATAATCTATTTGTTTTTCTGTTGCAGAGTCCCTAGGATCCACAGGACACCACTTATTACGTTATTTTTAAATAAATATAAATTAATAAAACAGAAATATTTAGCTTTTTCTTTTTAAGGCGAGACACTGAAGGTGAATAGGGTAAAAAAAATTAACTAATAGTTATGACCTTACTTACCCAGTTGATTGATTACTTTAATAATTGCAAACATTTTTCATAAGTTTTCTAAAATGTTTAGTTTAAATATGCAAATGAGGCATTATTTAATGAAATATGCAGTAATTTGCATACATTTCTAGTACAAAAATCGAAACACTGGATGAAGTCAGTTTCCGAATTCTTGTTTAAGTTTTTTGACATATGTGACCCTGGACCACAAAACCAGTCTTAAGTCGCTGGGGTATGTTTGTAGAAATAGCCAAAAATACATTGCATGGGTCAAAATTTTTTATTTTACTTTTATGCCAAAAATCATTAGGTAATTAAGTAAAGATCATGTTCCATGAAGATTTTTTGTAAAATTCCTACTGTAAATATATCAAAATGTAATTTTTGATTAGTAATATGCATTGTTAAGAACCTAATTTGGACAACTTTAAAGGTGATTTTCTCAGTATTTTGATTTTTTTGCACCCTCAGATTCCTGATTTTCAAATAGATGTATCTCGGCCAAATATTGTCCTATCCTAACAAATCACACATCAATAGAAAGCTTATTTATTGAACTTTCATATGATACATCTCAGTTTTGTAAAATTTAAACTTATGACTGGTTTTGTGGTCCAGGGTCACATATTAGAGTCACATGTTTTTTACGGAGGGGATTTTGGGTATCTCATTTTGTCACTCCATAATACTTAGAACAGACAGGAAACTTTTTTTTAGCATTTTTGAGGAATAAAATCGAGCAAATTATAAATGAAAAAATCCCTCTGTAAAAAGCTATAGAGAGGAATAAAAATGTGAAGTTTGGTGTGTGTAAGTGCTACAGAAGTGGAGATTTATGGCTCAGTGTAGGAGAAAAAAAAACTCATTTTGAGAAAACGGTCTTTAAACATATGGATTGTAATTGAAATCTGTTGGCACAAAGAGATAAAGTGCTATAAAAGAAACACTTAACAGTGTCTTTTGGGTGTTTTCTTTCCACTAGTCTGAAAAAACACTTTATGAAAAACTAAAAAGCCCAAAATCTCAAATTTGACAGGTGCATGAACAGCATTTTTGCCTGCTGTGTCTCCCCTTAAATAATACAGGTGAAATTATCTTGACTGGACCTTAAAACTGAATAACCAGCAGAGGGCGCCAAGACACTACGAGACACTGCAGCTTTAGGACAAACCTTCGTGCGATTATAGGTGTCAAATAGAAGCGATATTTTATCACTAAAAGAAGTTTGAAGTGAATTTGAGGGAACAATGTAACAATAAGAAACGTATGCTTTTGTAAAGTGAAAAAAATAATTATTAAACCTTATTAGAATTAGTATGATGCTCTTTTTTAAGTTCTTATAATGTTACATGTGACTCTGGACCACAAAAGTAGAGTCTTAAGTAACGAGTATATTTGTAGCAATAGCCAAAAACTTATCTATTTTTATTTAATGCCAAAAATCATTAGGACATTAAGTGAAGATCATGTTTCATGAATATATTTTGTAAATGTCTTACCATAAATATATAAAAACCTAATACTTTATTAGTAATGTGCATTGCTAAGAACTTCATTTGGACAAACTTAAAGGTGATTTTCTGCACCCTCAGATTCGATTTTCAAATAGTTGCATCTCAACCAAATATTGTCCAAACCATACATCAGTAGAAGGCATATTTATTCAGCTTTCAGTTGATGATTAAATGCCAGTTTGAAAAAATTCCCTTTATGACTGGTTTTGTAGTCCAGGGTCACATATTCCATTATTTGCTCAGCTTCTCCTTTGTTCACAATGTAGAGAAGGGAGTGGAGGTTTCTGCTAAATTTTATGACATTAAGCAGCTGCCTTTTATTAGACTTGAATCATAATATTGCACTGCAGTTCTGAAATGTATATATGTATTTTTTTAAATATAATTATTTTACAAACAGTGCAGTGAATGAATACAGATTCTTTAAAATTCTTTTATTCTTTCAATAAAAGAAATTAAAGAGCAAACATATTTTTATCTTTTATCTTCAGCTCAGAGGACTGTTATTACTGTGACATCAGTGAAAGTTGTCATCATGGGTCCAAGTCTAAACACATCTACTGACATAACACTGTCATAATTGTCACCTGTGCACAACTTTAACATTGTGATAGTGGAGATTCAAACTTGATGCTTTCATTTATTATATTGCCACTGAAACAATATTATATAATTGTATTTATTTATTACCAAGTCTGAAGCGTATCTGACCAGAATCTCTTAATAATCAATAAAAACACTGATAGTTTGTTATAAAGATTTATCTTAAGCCTGCTTAAAGCAAGAAGTCAAGAAGAGAAACATTTGTTTTCAAACCACAAATGTCCATCAAATAGAAAATTTGCATTCATTTCTAAAACAGAGTTTTACTGCTTAAAGTACATTCAGCATTTAATCGCAGCTTTTGGTCTAGTTATGACAACTCCACAAAGTCACTGCATTCAGATCTTGAGCTCCTTAAACTGTTGATTCTCCAGGTCAGTCTTACTCTTCCCAAGCATCTCCGTACTTGTTCTTTTTAACTGGAGGGGGAGGAAAGAAACTGGTTTACAGATTAAAGCATACAAGGGCAATAAAATAATAACTAGACCAATGTTCATTCAAATGCAAAACGTGTACAGTGGTGTGAAAAAGTGTTTGCGCCCTTCCTGACTTTTCCTTTTTTTGCATGTTTGTCACACTTTAATGTTTCAGGTCATTAAACAAATTTAAATAGTAATCAAAGATAACACAAGTAAACACAACATGCAGTTTTTAAATGAAGGGTTTTCTATAAAGGGAAAACAAAATCCAAACCCACATGGCCCTGTGTAAAAAGTGTCACAAAAGACCCCACAACAACATCTAAAGAACGGCAGGCCTCTCTTGCCTCAGTTAAGGTCAGTGTTCATGACTCCACCATAAGAAAGAGACTGGGCAAAAATGGCCTGCATGAAAAACTGCTGCTGAGCAAAAAGAACATAAAGGCTCGTCTCAGTTTTGCCAGAACACATCTTGATGATCCCCAAGACTTTTGGGAAAATACTCTGTGGACTGACGAGACAAAAGTTCAACTTTTTGGAAGGTGTGTGTGAAAGTAACAGCATTTCAGAAAAAGATCATCATACCAACAGTAAAATCTGGTGGTGGTAGTGTGATGGTCTGGGGCTGTTTTGCTGCTTCAGGACCTGGAAGACTTGCTGTGATAAATGGAACCATGAATTCTGCTGTCTACCAAAAAATCCTGAAGGACAATGTTATCTGTTAGTGACCTCAAGCTGAAGTGAACTTGGGTTCTGCAGCAGGACAATGATCCAAAACACACCAGCAAATCCACCTCTGAATGGCTGAATTAAAACAAAATGAAGACTTTGGAGTGTCCTAGTCAAAGTCCTGACCTGAATCCTACTGAGATGCTGTGGCATGACCTTAAAAAGGCGGTTCATGCTCGAAAACCCTCCAATGTGGCTGAATTACAACATTTGTGCCAAGACGAGTGGGCCAAAATTCCTGCACAGCGCTGTAACAGACTCATTGCAAGTTATCGCAAACGCTTGATTGCAGTTGTTGCTGCTAAGGGTGGCCCAAACTAGTTAAGTTTAGGGGGCAAACACTTTTTCACACAGGGCCATGTGGGTTTGGATTTTGTTTTCCCTTCATAATAAAAAACTTCATTCAAAAACTGCATGTTGTGTTTACTTGTGTTATATTTGATTAATATTTAAATTAGTTTGATGATCTGAAACATTAAAGTGTGACAAACTTGCAAAAAAATTAAAAATCAGGAAGGGGGCCAACACTTTTTCACACCACTGTATTTGCCATCCTCTACATCAGTGGTTTAAAACTAGACTTGATTCAGGACATTGATTCTACATTGAAGACTGTTTCTGAATTCATTTACAGATATTCACATTTATAGGTTGAATGTTTAACAGGATAAACACAACATTTAAATTTATTGGCTTTTGGGATCTTTACAAGTCTCACAATTTATTACTTTTATAGACTTATTCAAATTTCAGGGAAATCGGTAACTAAAGCTCACCTTCCTTCTTAGGTACTGGGACCACTTTTTGTGGTTTCATTAACGTTTCGGCTTTCTGTGTGAGAGTGACCTCATAGTTCTCTCTATTCTTGCTGCGCAGTTCCTCATACAACACTGGCTTCTTTTTGGCCACATCCTCATCCTGATAGAGCGGAGCTTTGGGTCAAATGCAAACTACTGGTTAAACATCTACCAGTCAGATGACAAATCATTATTCAATGACAAATGTCCTTTCTCCTCAACATCTGTAATCAAATTTATATACACTGCCATTTAAAAGTTTAGGATTAGTACAAGTTTCAATTATTTATTTATTTTTTTGCTCATCAAGGCTGCATTTATTTGATCAAAAATACAGAAAAAAAAAATGTAATATCTAAAATATTATTACAATGTAAAATATATATTTTTTTTAATTTTAATATACATTAAAACCTAATTTATTCCTGTGATCAAAGCTGAATTTTCAGCATCATTTCTCCAGTCTACAGTGTCACAATCATTCAGAAATCATTTCATATGCTGATTTATTATCAATGTTGGAAACAGTTGTGCTGCTTTATTTATTTAACTTGTGATACTTTCTTTTCAGGATTCTTTGATGAATAAAAAGTTATAAAGAGCATTAACAGCATTAAAAAAAAATCAGTATCATTAATTTAATTTTATTTTTTTTAAAGAAATTAATACTTTTATTGAAGAATGTGTTAAATTGATAAAAAGGTGATGGCAAAGACTTAAGTTTTGAATAAATGCTGTTATTTTTACCATTTTATTCATCAAAGAATCCTGAAAAAATGATCACAGGATCCTAAAAAATATTTGGCAGCACAACTGTTTCCAACACTGACCATTCTAATAATAAATCAGCATATTATAATGATTTCTGAAGGATCATATGACACTAAATACTGGAGTAATGATGCTGAAAATTCAGCTTTGATCACAGGAATAAATTAGATTTTAATGTATATTAAAATAGAAAAACTTTATTTTATGTTGTAATAATAATAATTTACAATATTACAAACTTTTCTGTATTTTTGATCAAACAAATTCAGCCTTGATGAGAAATATCAATATCAATATCAATAATTGACTTTCAAATTTACTCATTTGAAAACTAATGTAAACACTGGAGTAATGGCTAATGAAAAATCTGCATTGCTTCACAGGAATAAATTATATTTTAAAGTATACTTAAATAGAAACCATTTTTAATATTGTAATAACATTTTGCAATATTATTGTTTTTTATTATTAATATTACATTATTAAATACAGCCTTGATGAGCATAAGAGATTTAACAAAACATTTCAAGTCTTACTGATCCCAAACTTTTAAACAGCACTGTATGTTTATATAATTATACATGTTGTTTTGTGCAAGAGTGGCAGTACCTTGAGGAGAAATATCATCCCCGATGTTAACAGGACCAGAATCACTGAATCCAGAACTGAAAGGAGTGGGGTCATATGATTGGGAGGGCTTGCTGTAGGTATAGTCACTGGTGTAACTGCTGTAGCTCTCAGACACTGAACTGACTTCTGTTGGAGGTTGGGACGCAGATTCAGAACCAGCCTGTTGGGACTCTGATCGGTTTGGATCCTCAAACTCTGACTGGTTTAGCCTTAAAAAAAAAAAAAAAAAAGTAAAAAATATGTAATAATTTTCAAAGTGAATTGCTTCAAATATATTAATGTGAAAAGAAAAAAAATTATATTTACTAATATAAGTCTTTACTATCACTTTGTATCAATTTAAGACATCCTTGTTAAATCAAAACATGGACTTCTTTAAAAAAAAATTATAGAAAAAAAATTTATAGACCCCAATGTTTTGAACAGTAGTGTATATTGTTACAAAAGATGTCTATTTTAAATAAATGCAGTTCTTTTTAACTTTTTTTAAAATAAAGAATTACCATCGTTTCCAACATTGACTAAATCAGCATATTAGAATGACTCCTAAAAGATCATTTGACAATGAAGACTGGAGTAATGATGCTGAAAATTCAGCTTTGCATCACAAGAACAGATTGGAATCTAAAGTACATTAAAATGAAAAAACGGTATTTTAAATTGCAATAATATTTCACAGCATTACTATTTTTTCTGTATTTTAAAAAAAATAAAAAATGCAACCTTGATGAGCATAAGAAACTTCTTCTTAAAAAAAAAAAATCATACTGATCCTAAGTTTTTGAACAGCAGAACTAAATATAGAAATAAAAAATATATTTTATTATATATAATTCTGTGTGCAGTTGTTCTTACACTAAAATATTGCGACGTCCCTGTCGTAGAGCCTCTCCCAGCGGGGAGTTCTCCAGTTTCCTAAACTTTTCTTCACAGACTCTCATGTAAGACATTTTCCCAGTAATGTATCCAAACATGCCAGCTACTGCATTGAAATCACAAACATTCAAAAGTAGTTAGAAAAATATAGCCTTTAAATAGCCCACACCATATATCCTTGGTTTTAGTTGACTTTAGTTGAAATTTGTGCAGTCTGTTGTTCTTGCTACTTACACGCAACCTTGGGAAGAGAGCCAAATCGGGGTGAAGGACTAAGGATTCCTAGGAAGAAGCAAAAACAATACAAGTATTGACATTTAAAAAAAAAAGAATTTATTCTTCTTTTATGTTTAAACTGTTCTACCTAAATCCAAACCCATAAATCTAGCTCATATTCAGAAATTCACAAATGAAAAGCATGAAAACATAAGTGTAATACTGCCTTAAATTTTAGTTTTTTTTGTTTTTCCAAATAAATATTAAAAAGTTTTCTGTTTAATTTAATTGCATTTTTGTTATTGTTTTTCTGAGCAAAATATAAATATCATACATTTTTTCCCCCTAATTTACAGAAGACATCCACTAAAATGTCATTCAGTGTAACAATCTTGCCAGGCATATTTACAACAAAAATCAATTAATGACATATTAAAAGACAAATTACTTTTACCCCAAATACTAATTAGTTGTAATTCTACATTTTTTAAATTTGCCACTATACTAGGTTTTGCACATTTGTCTGTAAAAACGTTGTACTCATTTAAAACACAATAAAATTTAATATCCCCCCTTATTCTTTTATATATTTAAATATGTACAAGTCAGAATAAGCATGTTGTTTGAATTTTTACATAAATATTGTTTCACTGAATGACAATGTAACATTATTTCAAACAAATTTTGACATTTTATTCTCCAAAAACGTATTTGAAACCTTAAAAGTAGACACTTTACTTAGAATGTGGTTTCTATGGACATAAAATCACTTTTGTAAATTTCTTTGACCCATGTACAGTTGAGTTTTGGTTTACCATATTTGATGCACTCTATGTAAGTGTACTAATAAATGTGATCCTGGACCATAAAACCTTAAGTTTTAAGTCTTAAGTAGTACGGGTATATTTGTAGCAATGTAGCAAAACTGCATGGATCAAAATTTTAGATTTTTCTTTTATGCCAAAAATGATTAGGATATTAAGTAAAGATCATGTTCCGTGAAGATATATTGTAAATTTCCTACCATAAATATATCAAAACTTAATTTTTGGTTAGTAATATGCATTACTAAGAACTCATTTGGACAACCTTCTCAATTTTTTTGATTTTTTACACCCTCAGATTCCAGATTTTTTTTAAATAGTTGTATCTCAGCCAAATATCCAGGATATGTCCTATCCTAACAAACCATACATCAATTGAAAGCTTATTTATTTAGCTTTCAGATGATATATAAATCTCAATTTCCAAAAATTGACCCTTCTGACTGATTTTGTGGTACAGGGTCACAAGTGTTTATATGTGAATAAAAGCCTAAATTAAATACAAAATGATTGTGTTTCCTTGGATTAAACCACTCTATTCATATGCATTTATTTTATAATCACTTTTGGTGGAATAAACTTATAATGGAGGGAGGTTTCATTCAAATATCTTTGTGTTTCAAAGAATTGAAGTCGTATGAGTTTGGAACAACAAAAATGAATGAGAATTTCAATTATTGGTTGAACTATCGCTTCTTCATGACTTCCCTATAACTTCTATAGTCATTTGTAATAACTGGGGTAATGATTTCTAAAATCATTTACTTTCTATAACTCTGCATATATCTAGAAAAGATAATATTTACTATAGAAAGATTTTATTTTTCTAATGAGTTTACCACTTCTTAAAGGGGTCATCGGATGGCCATT
The DNA here is from genome assembly GCF_049309525.1 of Garra rufa. Classification (NCBI taxonomy): domain Eukaryota; kingdom Metazoa; phylum Chordata; class Actinopteri; order Cypriniformes; family Cyprinidae; genus Garra; species Garra rufa. The sequence goes on along the minus strand of NC_133373.1, from coordinate 4,390,447 downwards.
TTCCACAAGTTCATATGATTCTTTAGGGTCTTAATGAAAAGTCTATAATATACTTTCGATTAAAATTCTCAATAGTAGTGTAAAAAACACCCTTTTAACTTGTCAAAATCAGCTCTGCAAAACATCAACTCATATTCTTGTATGGCCCTTTAAATGCAAATGAGCTCTGCTCGCCCCGCCCCTCTCTGTGATGTTTACTTTAGCCGTATTTAGCGGTGAAAATTGCCAACAAGCACTTATTAAGAAAGGCTATTTGCAAAGATGCATTAAAAAAACCTTATACTCACTTATGCTCACATCAGAAACAATTTGCAGGAACATTGGCACGCATATGTAGATGGGAATCAGCGCTTTCATTTTAAAAACGAAAGTACCTGTCTTCAGTGGCTCAGATGTCGGGAGTAAATGACTTCTATGTTTACTATTACATCCAACAACAGAACACCTCAATCGCCCAATCTGAGACATTCTTGTCTTCCTCTGCACCTGAGTCACACAATGGTGATCAGAGTCGGACTGTTTCAGTTCGATGAGGGCGGGTCTAAAGTAAGGCGCTCTTGTCAATCAACTATCGTGGGAGTGGCCTCTGTCTGTGTGCCTTCACACCAACAAGAAGCTGAGAATGACCTGATTTTAGAAAGGGGATATTACTTTTAAAGATTAAAAAAATACCACTGGGTGGATTTTTATCATTGTAGGGTGGTTGTGTACACAAACTGTCAGTGTCAACACACATTAATGTTCAAACAACATGTAAAAGTTAGTTTTGCATCCGATGACCCCTTTAAAATTCCATGATAATTCTAGGTTTTCAATGGCAATTGGAAACATCAGTAAAAACGTGAAATATAGGACATGAACATACCTCTTGATACCATTACCTGAGCGGCTGCGACTGCAATGGCAGAAAATGGCAAGGCTGGAAATAACAAAAGAGCAAACATGTTCACAACTCTCTTTCACAAGCACTTTATAATCAGAAGCAAGCAAAGACAAAGCAAAGCAAAGTAAATTTGGGGAGTAAACAAATAAACAAGATGTTGGACAGAATGACAGCCAGAAGCCAATAAATCATTGGTTTCATCATAAATATAGAGCACTACTCACATCTGTACCAAAAGCTTTCTGAATTGCATTCTCTGAAGACACGCCTCTCTTCTTCATTAGGAATATATGAGGCATTATAAGGACCCTGAGGAGACAAAACTATGCGTGAGGAAACTTTCTGAAAGTTCCCTATCAGCGATATATTTATCCTGCAAATAGAAAGCGCGCACACGCTTTGCTTTTGAAGTACTTCTGCATGAGACAGAGCAGTAAGGGACCAAATATGCGGTTTATAAACATTGTCAGGTGAATTTACTGCCTACCTTGCTAGACCCATGTGGGACTTGAGCAGCCGGAGTGAATCCAGACGAAGCTTGCGACATGACTGATTCAAGAAGCACAGCGCGATCACACAAACAATAATGTTTTTACAGTAGCCATGGGATTTACGCGGATTACTAGTCAACAAGTCCAGGGACACACTTTATTACATGACCTCCAGTCGACTCTTATCAGCAAACAGCACTAACCCGGAAGTGCAGGAGCTAAGCCGGAAGCAACAATGAAAAGTCTCACAACAACTCGAAATATGTCCTTTTTTTAGATGAAAAACAAGTGTTGATTTTTAGTCTTAAATTTAAAGGCTTAAAAAATGTAATAATAATTATCTTTGAAGGTTTGCCAAAAGTGTTCCTTTTGCCTTTTTCAAGATGTCAACTTCTATCCAGGAAGAAGCAATAACAATGTAAGAATTTACATTTTTGAAAAATTAATTTATTCTTTCTTTATGTTTGAATTGTTCAACCCAAATCCAAACCCATAAAACTAGTACAGAAATTCACAAATGAAAAGCATGAAAACAATAAGTGTAATAATACTGCCTTAATTTCTTTTTTTTTTTCCCCAAAACAATATACAAACGTTTTCTGTTTAATTTAAGTGCATTTTTGTTTTCGTTTTTCTGAGCAAGATTGCAAAGTTTTGTAATTGGCTTGAAGTGTATTTTCTGTAAACAGGAAAATGAGAGTATTGTCTATTTATGATTGTATTTATACAAAATTATTTTGTCTTTTTTTTTTTTGTTAAAGTACTAATGTTGAATTGCAACTCAAAGAAAAGGATATTTTATTTTGTTGAGTATACTGTTGACTTCAAAATTTGGTATATTATATATGGATATATGGAACATGCTTTATTTACAAATGTAAATGGGCAGTGAACAAAACTAATTTTAACCATTTAAAAATAAGTCACTACCTGTACATGCTAAAAGAAACAAGAAATAAAAAAGGAAAACAGTAATAATAATTATCTTACAGATATTTTTGTGTCACTAATAAAATTAGAGAGGTATCATTCAAGATTTTTCATCATATTTATCATGTAAAAGGTAATTGTAAAGTTTTGTAATTGGCTTGAAGTGTATTTTCTGTAAACAGGAAAATGAGGGTATTGTCTATTTATTTTATGATTGTATTTATATTGTTAAACAATGTACTAATGTTGAATTGCAACTCAAAAAAAAGATACTTCATTTTTTATATACTGTTGATTCAAAATTTGGTATATTGTGAATTTACTCATTATATATGGAACATTCTTTATTTACAAATGTAAACTAATTTTACTCATTTTAAAATAGAAATAAGTCCCTACCTGTATGTGTCAAAAGAAACAAATAGCACAAAATGCTTAAATCTATTCTTTGAATAATTTATAATTATTTGTACTTGTTTTACAGATATGTGATTTGTATTGCTTTCCTTATTTACTTTAATGTAATTTATGCTATTGCTCTTGTATGTTCGTTCTTCGTTCTAAAAAACTGCAATAAAAAAAGTTAATGTCTATTTTGAGTATTTTAGTATTTCTATTTTGCTTAAAGATCGTCTGAGCAAGCATGCTTCATTGTAAATTCAACACGGAGAATAAAAACATTTTTATAACCACAATATCAAAAAATCTGTTCTTTATCCGTTCAAATGAATTTGACTATATATGAACAGTTTTCATAAAACTTAAACATATTTCATGACGTTTAAATTTCAGTACATACATTTTTAATATGTAACAACGTCAGTTCATACATGTTTGCTATTCTTATAAATAAAATAAACAGACAAAACTCAAATTTAAAGCGTTCGGACAATCGTATAAATCATGTAAATGTATACCTGATGCATTAAAATTTCTAAGCTTGTCTAATATTGACTGAGCAGGTGTTTGTGAAATGATTTAGAGAAGTTTAGAGTAATCATAACTTAGTGTCAATATGAGTATTAATCGCTTTTAGTGTTTTGTCAATAGCCTTTTAACTGCCTCATCTATCGACCGACCTCACAACGCAAAACTAAACCTCATAAACGAAGAACAGTTGTGGGTCTGATCTAAAAGTATTGATTTTTCTAGTCAATGTATTTACGCAGTGTACGAACGTGCATTTTGACAAAACGAAGGAATTATCACGGAATCATGCCCTTTCAGCCAATCCAGTAGCAGTGTGCGTTGATTGATGGCTCGATCACCCAATGAAATGCTCCGTTTGTTAAGCGTGTGAATACAGTGCATTCATCGCTGCGAGCGGAGGGTGGGGCTTAGCTCCGCAATCTTGACACCGCAACTCCCCTATCAGAAGAGCGGATTGTCAAAGCCGTTAGCCAGCGCTGCTCCAATCTGATGGACAGGGAGGTGGGCACGTTGTCATTCGTCGAGTTTTTAGGTGTTTTGCGAAAAAAAGACAGAGAAGATTAGCTGTGAGATCGAGTGTTAGAGGTCGACGGATGTAAAATGTTGTTTTTGTAAAGCTCGAGTCGTTCGCGTCATCTTTTGGAGAGAAGAACCATCGGGTTTTCAGCGCTAGCGCAAGCAGGCTAACGTTAACTGACGAGGAAAAGCGCAGCTGCTCTAAAAAAGGTAAGAAGGGCCGAATTCTGTTTGACTAACCTCAAAAACCCAACCTCCAATGTAGGACCGAAAGAGCTAGCTCTCACTTTGAACGCTACTCGGTTGTCTTATCGGATGTACTTTCCTTTGCAGGATATTATCAGTTGGTAGTCAAGTTATGTTATGTTGACCTGCATTTGAAGCGAAGTGACTGGCTGTGTCACAAAATCTAGTGAGCTGTCTACCTAGACCGCTTTTTTGGACATCATTGGTGAGGTACATGAGTTGAACAGGCCATATGAAACTAAAGTCTTGATGCACAGGCCACTACGTGACTTTTTATAGAGTTTTGTGAGCTTGCGTTTCTGGGAGAAATTGTGTTTTAGCTGGAATGAAGGGAGAAACCGTTACAAATCAGTATCAGTTATAATATAACGTTAAACATCTGCGGTTATTATTAACAGGATGCTGCTAGGCTGAGTTTAAAACCCACCAAATCTTATTTGATTGCATAAAACGATCTTTCTCTTTCATTTCCTTTAGTAAAAAAGTGTGAACATTTAGTGAAACTCTAGAGCTGTTGCTCATAGAGGTATTCATCTAACAAACATGGTTTTGTTGCAGTCCAGGGCCACTTCTCTTTCCCTTTATCTTGTTCATCTAATAAAATCTGTCAGTTGAAAGGCTCATTGATGTTTATTGCTTGTCCTATGCAAACATGTGCATGAGTCATAAATGATATTAACAACTTAAGTGTTCCCGCCAGCTTCTTAGCATTTGGTGAGAGAGCTGCTTGTTCAGTAGTGAGCAGAGAAGATTTCACACTCCTGATCTGAGCTCTGAGAGGAGTGTGAACTCTTCCTGCTTACTGGTGAACATGCTGCTTTGAGTGTCATGACAGCAGTGTGTCTCTTGTAAACAGTGGTAAGGGTTTGGTGGGAGACAGATGCATGGGATTGTTGCATTGGAGTTGAATGCTGGACTTACTGATTTCATTTAATGGTTCTAAATGTGAGTGTGGAAATATAGATGCATGATATTTTAATCTGAAATCTCTGCATGCTTCATGAAATCAAATGTTAAATTAATTAATAATAAAAAATTGTTTGCATACACTACCAGTCAAAAGTTTTGGAACAGTAAGATTTTTAATGTTTTTCTTTAAAGAAGTCTGTTCTATTGTTCTTGTAAAATTTGTAAATATTTTTAACATTTAAAATAACTGTTTTCTATTTGATTATATTTTAAAATGTAATTTATTTCTGTGATCAAAGCTAAATTTTCAGCATCATTACTCCAGTCTTCAGTGTCACATGATCCTTCAGAAATCATTCCAATGTGCTGATTTGCTGCTTAAGAAACATTTGTATTATTGTTATCAATATTTGAAACAGTGAAGTACATTCTTTTCAGGATAGTTTGATAAATGGAAATAAAAAGCATTTGTAACATTATACACTATACCATTCAAAAGCTAAAAAAAAATTGGGGGGAAAGAAATTATAAAAATGCATACTTTGATTTAGCAAGAATGCTTTAAATTGGTCAAAAGTGATGATAAAGACATTTATAATGTTACAAAATATTTCTATTTCAGATAAATGCTGTTCTTCTGAACTTTCTATTCATCAGAGAAACCTGAAAAAATTCTACTAAACCGTTTTCAACATATTAACATTAATAAAGGTTTTTTGAGCAGCAACTCAAAATATTAGAATGGTTTCTAAAGGATCATGTGACTGGAGTAATGATGCTAAAGTTTCAGCTGTGAAATCACAGGAATAAATAGCATTTTAAAATATATTAAAATCGAAAGCATTTATTTTAAATAGGAAAATATTTCAAAATTGTACAGTTTTTTTTTCTGTACTTTGGATCAAAAGAATGCAATTCTTAAATAAAATAAATAAATCTTACGGTTCAAAAACTTTTGACTGGTAGTGTAATTGTAGTAATTGAATAATTGCAGACTTTATAAGTAATAAATATGTGACCCTGGACCACAAAACCAGAGTATATTTGTAACAATAGCCAAAAATACATTGCATGGATCAAAATGATAGATTTTTATTTTATGCCAAAATCATTAGGATATTAAGTGAAGATCATGTTCCCTCAGGATATTTCGTAAATTTCCTTCTGTAAATATATAAAACATAATTTTTGATTAATAATATGCATTGCTGAGAACATTTCGACAACTTTAAAGGTGATTTTCTCAGTATTTAGATTTTTTTTGCACCCTCAGATTCCAGATTTTCAAATGGTTGCATCTAGTCTATATATTGTCCTATCCTAAGATACAGTCAGAAATTAGGAAAGAAATTTAGAGTAGTGAGTGGTTGTTTTTCTTGTCAATATTATGCAACCATACAAAACCAAAAGTACAGATCTGATATGACTGATATATTGCTCACCTTAACATCATATGGTTGTCCCCTTTTCTGCAGTGAACTGCTTGAATATTTTCAAGAACTCTTTCCTATTAATTTATTTAAAAGCTTCCTAGTGACAGTATACTGTGCTATTAGCATTGATAAACTAGTAAATTACCTTGTTTAAGATGTGTTCTCAGTAATTGCTTCTTTGCTGGAACTAATGCTCCCTGTTAATTTGTCCCACATAAATGAAGGAGATATACAGTGCAATATAGTCGTAATCCCGTGGGATCATTTTGTCATTTAGGAGGGAGGGGAAAGGGATGAATTGTTTCGCTCCTCCGTCCTAATTTTAATCTAAATGTGCCTGAGGTTGCAGTGTTTTTACGACCTTTTGAACACACTCTTCTTGTTAAATACATTATTAAGGGCATAATCACAACAGCTGCAATCAGAAAATATGATATAGGCTAGTTACATTACAGTCATGTGAAACACATTCTTAACTACTTTTTCTCATGAGAACTTTGTTTTTCAATACTTTTGTCATGAAACAAGAAACCAAACAGTGAGGGTTTTGATTTGAGTCATCTGTTGTCTGGTGCAGTATAAAGGGTCTTGTAGGAGTGGGGCCGTACGGTCTGGTGTAGGTGGCAAATTAATGCACACGTGGGCATTTTGGAACTCAGGCCTTACAGAGCTGGATTTTACCACAAATGAAAGAGGCATTTTAAAGGCCTATTTTTTTTCCCAGAAGAAATGAAATAATCAGACATTGCTTTGCCTCTGGCTTCTTGTGCCCTTCAGGGGTGTTGCGTAATTGCATTTGCTAAGTGAACTGACACAGAGTTGTGTATTCGGCCGTCCGACGAGCGTTGCGGATGACCGTCATGACCGTGTTTTCCATACGCCTACTGTGCTTTAGAGCTCGCCGTTGTGACACCGCAGATCTGCCGTCAGCTGTCTCGCAGAGATTGCCAAGAAAATTAACACAGCATTCTTCTAGATAAAAGACTCTGTTATAGTACGGACAAGTGACGTGATGGTTATTCGGGAAAAAAGTAATCTGTTTGGGATGATTCCCAGGAATTCATAGATGGAAGCTGGCGAGATTGACAGCTGTTGTTGTGCACATGTACTTTACTGTGTGATACTGTGTTCAAGTTGCGTTATGTAATCTATGAACGCTGGCTCACACCGACTATCAAACACCGTTTTTATCAAATTTGTATTTGGAAAAAAATTCATTTTCTGAAGAGAACTGTACACTTTTGGAGCTTAAGAATGATAAATGCTTGATAAATGCACTTAAGACTGAGTTATCAACAGGTTTATTTCCTTAATTACAAAAATATTTGTTGTTTGTCATTAATTTCTTCGTTCTCAGCAAAAACGGTAAGCATTTTTTTTTGTTTCCGTTCAAGATGTTTCTAAAAGGTTACCAGTTGGAACGAAATAAAACTACCGTTTAATAAACAGAATTGATTAAAAAAATGTTTATTATGATTGCATTTTTTTTTTTATTATAGAACAATGAACCCAATAGGCTATTTAGCAGAGCTGCCAACACTGGAAATTCAGTGTTTTAGATTTAAAGACTCTTTTTTAATTATTAATAAATATACAGAAACAAGTGTAGTTATTCAGAATCAGAATCAGAATGAGCTTTATTGCCAGGTATGTTTGCACATACTAGGAATTTGTTTTTGTGACAGAGCTCCACAGTGCTATTCATTGGCTACAATTTGATATTTCCATTACTACACTACTAGTCAAAAGTTTTTGAACAGTTAGATTTTTTCTTTCTGTCTCTTCCGCATTTATTTGATCCAAAGTACAGCAAAAAAAAAAAAAAAAAAAAAAAAATTGCACTAATTTGACAATTTAAAATATTTTTATTTGATTATATTTTAAAATGTAATATATTCCTGTGATTCCGGGCTGATTTTTTAGCATCATTACTCCAGTCACATGATCCTTCAGAAATAATTCTAATATTCTGATTTGCTGCTCAAAAAATATTTATTATTATTATTATTATTATGTTGAAAACAGCTGAGTAGAATTTTTTTCAAGTTTCTCTGATGAATAGAAAGTTCCGAAGAACAGCATTTATTGAAATAGAAATCTTTTGTAACATTATAAATGTCTTCAATATCATCACTTTTGATCAATTTAAAGCATCCTTGCTAAACAAAAGTTTACATTTCTATCATTTCTTTCTCCCTCAAAAAGAGAAAAGAAAATAGAAATGTATTTTTTTTAAATAGTATAAAATAAATATATAAATATTTTACAATATCACAATGCTTTTGGTGTATTTTGGATCAAATAAATGCAGGCTTGGTGAGCAGAAGATAATTCTTTAAAAAACATAACTCAAAAACTTTTGACTGGTAGTGTATGTAATGCTTACTAAACCACAGAATGAAAACAAAGAATACTTGCAAGCATAGTTCACCCATGTTGAACATAAAAGAAGAATATTTTGAAGAATCCTGGTAATCAAACAGTTGATGGTCCCCATTGACTTCAGTAGTATTTCCCTACTGTAGAAGTCAGTGGGGGCCTTCTTCAAAATATCTACTTCTGTGTTCAACTTGAGGAAAATTCATACTGGTCAACGATGACAAAATAATGTTTTCTTTTGTGTGAACTATTCCTTCAATATTTTTAAAATGAGAGAAATCACTGCCTATTCTGAATTTATACAGAATGTAGTATAATTTTTGTCTGCAGAATATAATGAATAGCCAAAACATTTAGCTTGCAGTGTTAACAAAATAATTTGAAAATTACAAAAACATAGATGAATGATGTTGCATAGAATGCATGTTTACCACATTATAGTCACACACACACATTTTGCAATCAGCTTTCAATTGTATTTTTCCCCCAATATTGTTAATAATCATCTGTTAACTGACTTAATCAATATAGTGTATTGTCATCGATGTATGTTAATATCGTCGTATTGCTCAGTGGTATGGGCCACCTTATTGTTGAGCCCAGCTGTGCATATACTGAAGTTTGCATTGGGTGCTGGTGTGAAGTACTGCAGTATGGGAAACTCTATCAGTGCACACAGGGAACAGAGTGCATTATTAATGCCCAGGCTGCGGGTTCTGTCCGACCCTGACCAATCATCTTCCTCTGTGCCCAACAGAGTGGCATTTCCCCCTATAATTCATCCCTTTGGCTTATGTTCTGATCTCATGCATGCTTGCATGATCTCTACCGTCTGGTTCTCTCTCCATAGTCAAGACAAGGACAAGGGATTACTCTCACTAATATCAGCATACGAGAGAGAGATTTAAAGAGGAAAGATAAAAGCAGACAGAACTGTTTTCTCTGCCAACCAATAATCTGTCTGTCACTCGACATGATTTTTGTTTTTGTGTTGTTAATCATAAAATATCTTGCACAACTCCTTGGGTAAAAGCAAAGTCATAGCTGTTGTCTAACTGAGAGAAACCAAAAGTTTAATCTGGTTATAGTTTCAGGGTCGAAGGTCACAGTGATGACCTAGTTGGCTGGTTTATGTCTTCTTACCAGCTTGGCCTTAGCAACAAAGCATTTTGTTTGCCTGTGTGTCAGAACGTTGGTCTATAAAGGTTCCTTATCAGGTCTTACGGGAAGCATGAGTTTAGTGTTTTAAGTTAATTTGCATTGCCATTAAAGGTGCTGTATGGAAAATAACTGATGTTATGTTTAGGCTCATTTGTGTCTCCTACAGATGTCTATTGATGATTCAGGTGCAATTCTAGAAATGCATCTCAAAACAGATTTTTTTTTCCCTCTGAATTTCCCTGATAGGGTGTTATGGTAACTATTTAAGTGATGGCTTGTTCTGAGCAAAATATGCCTGTGCTGACAGAGCTGTGACACAGCAGTTAATGCACATTTCATGTTTTGCTAGTCATATGGGTGCTGCAGGTTCAGATCTGGCCTGCAAAAGTTTCCTGAACGTAGCAATTCTGATGTGTTTGTTTATCTATCTGTCTGCCTATGTGGCTATATATCTATATAGTTGTGTGTTTGTGTGTTGTTATTAAAGGAGACCTATTATGCTCTTTTTAAAATATGTAATATAAGTCTCAGATGCCCCCAGAATGTGTCTGTGAAGATTCAGCTCAAAGTTTTCGTGAATGTCTCTTTAAATGCAAATGAGCTACTGCTCCCCACTACTTTTTCCAGAATAGGGCTTTGCTGTTACAGCAAGTACCTCTGATATTCTCAAAAAAACAACAACATCTGTTTGCTTTTTTGTTATCAGGTCTATCACGCTAAAATCAGTAATAAGTGTTTTAAAGCCATATTTGTTTAAACTTCTGATATATGGTTTTCTGAGCGCACACAGAAAGAGACTGTGAGAGGGCTCTACGGTGTGACCAAATCTAGTGAAATGATTAAATTTCCCATTCATAAAGACAGTCACTTGCTTTTTTCCTGAATGAACCATCCGTTCAAACGAATCAAATGAATGATATGATTCAGTAATTAAATCAGTGTCTTGCCGCCACCTGCTGGCAGTTATTTAAATCTGTAATATATCTGTATTAAAAACAAATTCGATTTAAAACATTAATCTCAACGTGAATTTAGGAATTTGTTTGCACCCCTGCCACCTCTGAGCCTAATTAAACTTATGAAAAGGTCAAAACAAAGGTTAAATTCCCTTGTAAATCACTTTAAGGGGTCAAATATCACCCGTGATTAAATATATATTTCCTCCATGTGTTTCCTTACAGCTGTGTGAGAGCAAGCTGCACTGTGAGACAGCCAATCAGAGCAGAGCTCCTCATTTAATATTCACGGACCTTCCAAATAAGGCAATAACAGAGCATTTCATTTTAGGGACAAATCCTAGGGTTGTAAATGGACCTGTGAAACCGTTTCTGGAGATTTTTTACCCTTTCCTATGCCATATACCTTCTATGCAGAACTCAGAGAACAATTTAAAACATTCTCTCAATGCATTCTATGGCACCTTTAAGTTAGGAGCACAAGTGCTTCTCACAAGTAAAGTAAGCATAAAGCCCTGTGTGCTAAACTAAGTTCTCTTTCATTGCGCTTAAACTGTCAAATACACAAGTTTATGTAAAAAAAAGCACATGAGTTACAAAAACAGTCGGTTAAAACAGTGTGTAAAGGTAAACAGCTGGTTTCTAAATTGTTAGATTATTAGATCTGTGTGGCAGCAGCATAATATAATGTAAATAAATCAATAAATCCACTGCTTTCTTGTCTCTTCTAAGACTGGGACTCTAAATAGCGTTCTGTGCTCGTCTGTAAAGCCAGCGACAGAGCAGTTAGCATGCTTTGCTCGAACCTTTGACGTGGTGTTAGAACTGGTACACCGTTGTCGCTTGCGAAAACAAAATGACGGCGCCGTGGGTGGAAACGTGCTGCTTAAGGGTGGTAATAATATAATAAGTTGCCTTTCCTATGTCACCGAGTTAATTTGCCCACTTCTTTGGCTGCATTACGCTGCATTTTCCACCAACTGGCAACCCGGACTGTCAAAATATTATTAGGTTAACTGTCAGTGGTCAGAATTACATAGAGCAAACCAAAAACAGACATTCCGACACGGAATTCACATTTTCAAAGAAGAATTGTTCTGAGAAACAAGTGTGTGAATTTAGAATGTTTCCTAAATATCTGAAAATGTTTTATGGTCTGTTTATGCTTTAGTGCAGTCAGAGAATTACATACAGCACCTTTACCAAAAATAGTAGTAGTAATAATAAAATGTAAAATGATATATGTATGTGTATGTATGTGTGTGTGTGTGTGTGTGTGTGTGTGTGTGTGTGTGTGTATGTATGTATATATGTATGTATATTCCAACAGTGAAACAAGTCTTTATTAATTGAGACACTGGCTCCTTCATTTGTTTTTTTTTTTTGTTAAAATTTAGACTTAAGCAATGAACATTCTGTCACAACCACTAGTAAATTACATAATTTTGTTTAGATTTCTAATCCTTTTTTTCTTCAGAATCATGATCTCCAATTTATAACAGAAAATTGTTTTTCAGTTTATCCAGAATTAGGGATGCACGATATGTATCGGTCGATAACTTGCGCGTTTTGTCAGTAAAGCCGGTTCTGTAATCAGCGGTAAATGCCATCAGGTGCGCGATTTCACGTTGAGCCGTATATACTACACACAGCCGTTGTTTACAGACGAGCTGCGCACATTCACACTGATAATGAACATTGATTTGCGCAGCTCGTCGGTAAACAACGGCTGTGTGTAGTATATACGGCTCAACGTGAAATCACGCACCTGATGGCATTTACCGCTGATTACAGAACCGGCTTTACTGACAAAACGCGCATGCTTTATCGACCGATTGGTATCGGTGCATCCCTATCCAGAATCATGCAGCATTAGTTTACATGCTTATTACTGCATATCATTTATTAAAACAGAAGTTTAATTTCATAAAGTACAAGTTCATATCGAAATGCACCGACATCTTTTTTTGCATTGTTTTTTTTTTGTTGTTGTTGAATAAAATACAATTTTCCCCTATATATTTCATCATTGAGGAGTTCTTTAAAAAAAGTTTAAAAATCTCATCTCGTTCTCGTGAACCCAATGTCGTGTCTCGTGAGATAAGTGTCTCGACACACCCCTAATATATATATATATATATATATATATATATGTAAAAATGTGCCCACTTCTGTTTCCTGCATTCCAAAACAAAGGAAATGCCTGTAATTTAGCTGTCTGATGTCACACCTCTCTGTCAGTGTATGTCTTAATCAACACTTCCTGATCTGTCACCTCTTTGGAAACAGATATACCTGTTTTCATTTGTCAGACTCTGCTCTTCCCCATTCTTGTGCGTGGATAGGTGGGAGTTCGACAGAGAGATTTCCCCTCTAGGCAATGATATGCTGTCCACATCAGTCAGCGGGACTCTTGTCATCATCATTGGAATTTGCATGGCCCTATCTCACTCACACTACCTCTCAGACCCGTACAGTTAACCACACTGTTTTTGCTACTTTACTTTTTGTATGTGAATATGAAATATATCGATTTGCTATGTTCATCACTGTCCTGTCCCAAATTATGTATTGCAGTCTTGCAGTGGCTGCCATATGTGCGTCCACAAAGTTTTAAGTAAGCCACTGTGGCTTCACGGCGAACTACTACCCAACAGTCTGTGCGTCACTAGGTCACCAAAGTGTGGACTTGGAAGAGAACCACAAGCTTAGAGTGACATTTAGCACAAGGAAATATAAAATCCACCTTCCAAACTGATTTATAGTGATTTTGTGTATGTCTGCCTAGCCTAGCACTCACACATCAATATTTTAAGCATCCAAAGTAGTCAGAAAGTGTGGATGAGTACACTTCTTTTTAGGTGTTCATCCACTGTTCTGTGGTGTGTGTGTGTGTGTGTGTTCTTTTCTTCAATTTGACTTGACTCTGGACAGTCTGTCTTTCCTCTGTTACTGCTTGGCTTCAGGCTCTGGCCCTTGGCCTTGCCAAAGAAAACAAGCCCCTCCTTGTCCTGGGAAAATAGCTCTTTGTGTCTGTGTGTTCCGTTGGGTTTGTTATCACTCGTAAAAGCCATGTCTCACAGACTTAAAAGAAAAGTTTAAGTGTAAATGTAAGTGAAAGACATGAATACTTATGTGTGAGAATATTTGGGGGTCTCAGACGTGAAGTGTTTTGTAAATGTGCGTGTGTATATTTATATACAGGAGGGTGTGAGAGAAATTGTTTTGAAGGTGAAGCTTGGCGAGTGTCTAGTTCTTTTTTTTGTGGTTGTTCTGGTGTAACAGGAAGTTAGATGAACTATTCGTATCTCACGTGTGGCCTGAGAAGAGGAAGGTTGGATGTGAGTGTGTGTGTCTGTCATTGTACTTAGCTGATAGTTGCGACTGCAAACCACCTTCTCTGATCATCTGTTTTAGGAAGTGATAAAAGAGTAATTGATTAAACTAAGAAATTAATTCAGAATTCATTAGTAACATTTTATCAATTATGGGCCTATGTTAGTTGTAAATAATACTTCTTGTGCAAAAAGAAAACAGGGCTGCTGCAATTCGTTGATTCTAATCAACTATTCGATTTGTAAAAATCCTCGATTTCATTTTGCCTGCATCGACTAACCAGCAAAATACCGGAAGTGGAGCATTTCATAGACGAGAATCCATGAAACACATTATTAGAGCGTTTGCCAAGGCTGCATTATATATTAAACCCATTTAAAAATCATAAGCATAATTGTGAATTCACAAATGCTAATATTTAGTTAAATGTATTTGATGCAGGTTTAATATACGTGTGTCAATTATTTACATACGTGTAGGTTACGTAAATGCGTCGCACAGCAGCTCAGTTCACAATATGCTGTTCTACACAAGCTGTTATCATTTACATGTGGAGTGTCTCAAACTCCATCTCTGCATGTTGTTGTGAGTTTAGATTTATTATAACGTTCATCTGGGAACGCAATGTGCGCCATTTCATCAGATTTGTAAGGTAAATCATTTAACCTATGCAAACTCAGGAGAATACATCAATATCTTTCTCATCATGCTAAGTGTTCATTGTGATTTCAAAATAAAAGTTTAAACCCTCACTCTGAGTTTACGTTTTGATGTCCACATATTCATTAAATTTCTGTGGCTACAGCATTTCTTTGGTAAAGATATGGGCAAATATTAAAGATAAAAGTGGACATTTGAAATGTTGTTTAGTCAATATTAAACACAGATTAGATCACGCAGTGAAATTATTAATTAATTATAAACTAATTATTGATGTCTCATTGTTTTTATATATGTATTTTAAAAATTTTTAAAAGGCTGTTGTTCACTTACATCTACTTTTATTACCACAGAGACACAAAAAAATTATAGGGCCCTATGAAATCCGTTTTATTTCCAAATTCATTTTTTTCCGTTTTAATATTTCTATGTTCTGTTTTAATGGTTAATTACATTTTTATTTTTTTATTTTTATTTTTTTTATCAAAAGGCCTGTCTAATTAATTGAGTTTTACAGTTTTATTTTCACCAAATTCTTTTCCATTACTTTTCTGGATTTCAATTTAATGGTTCCATTTAAATTTTAATGATCAAAAGCACCTCCAATTAATTGATTTTATTAAAAATAAAATGTTCTTAAGTAAAATTGTTTTTTTTTTTTTGCGGGAAATTAGTCGTTTAGATTAATCGATTAATCAATAAATTAGTCGATAGATTAAATAAAAAATAGTCGTTAGTGGCAGCCCTAAAAGAAAACAAAATACAACTTCATTCTAGCCTGGCTAACGCCAAACCACGTCATGACAACGTCATGATTCGTGGTCTGGGAACCACATGTTCATTTTCTCATATTTGAGACGTGTTTTACGAATGCCCAGGGCCGTTTAACAAATGTCTATCAAATGCGCCTGTGTGTAGCTCATAGCCAATCGTTTCAATTATACTGGATGACGTATGTAGAACTTGCGTTCTAAACTACTTAGAACACAATCTAAGGCCGTGTTCACACGTGTTTCACTCTTTTTTTTTTTAAACTGCCAGCGTCTGTTTTACATTATAACCCTATGCAGTAAACCGTCTTTTCAAAAAAGCCCTGAGCGCTTTTTTAAACGCCACCGCCGGCGTCTTTTTCTGCAGCTCAGAGCATCTTTTTAAGTTGAAAAAAGTTGAACTTTTCTAAAGTAAACGTCCTACGTCAAGCGCTTTTTTTGACAGCTGACCAATGACAAGCGAGTAGCCAGACCTTTCGTTTCCATAACAACAAGAAAAAATGGGAAAGGTGCCGTTATATAGACTTTTATTTTATTGTTGTGAACCGGATTTGCCTCCCCGTTAACTTCAAAAACCGACGTGCAGCGTTTCTAGCTTCTTGAGCCGCACATCGACTTGTACAGTAGCGCCGCTGCGCTTCGGGCAACCCTTTTTCGAGTCCTGGCTCGCAGGCCTTTCCCGATCCCGTACCCCGCTCTCTCTCTCCCACTTCGCTTTCTGTCTAAATACTGTCCTATCAAATAAAAGGCAAAAATGTAAAAAAAAAAGAAAAGAGCCAGCTTCCTTTTTTTATCGACATTTCTGCTCCACACATAGACTACTGTTGCAGCTGTTGTTATAGCAACAAAAAGACGCCCTCTGCTGCAACGCTTCCAGATTTTTTTGCAACTAAAAAAACGCCCTTGTCAACTTTTTTTTGTCAAAAAAGACGCCAAGTGTGAACACGCCCTAAGGCTGCATCGAAAGATAACTTCGCGTCTGCTGCCATGCTGGATCCATAGTTATAAACAAACTGCTTCGGTGAGTCGCATAGAAGGCGTCATCGTCTTGCTGCTCCCTCCCCGTTCTGTGATTGGTTCTCTATCTGAGGTGAAAAATTTGGTCCATGGACTTCAGGCTGCCTAGCAGCGTGAATAAAATCGCGCTGCTCGCAAGGCAACATGGAAAAACCCAGGCTAACTTCATTCTTCTGTTCTGTGGCACAAAACGTATTCTCGTAGCGTCATAACATTTCAGTTGAACTTCTGCTGTCACATTTTAATGATGTTCTTACTACCTTTCTGGGTCAGAAAGCGCTCAGATTTCATCAAAAATATCTTAATTTGTATTCTGAAGATGAATGACGGTCTGACGTTTGGACAAAATGAGGTTGAGTAAGAGGGATATAGTGGGAAAGCCTATCTTATTGAAGTTCGAATAGTGTTTTATCAGTTGACTGCAAAGATGTATATGTGTGTAGAGATTCTCCATGAGCTAGTTCCACATAATGGGTTTTAAAAGACAGACAGAGAGAAAAGCACAAGTTGTTCCTCTTGGGTTTGCTGTGTGGTCTGTGTTTGGCTCTTCAGATGTGCAGTGTAAATACGCGCATTTATCCGCCCCTGTGATTGAGCCGCAGTGTCATTGAGCGCCGCAGGAGCCCTGAGTAGTAATTATAGCTAATGAGACCCAGGTAGTCTGCCTAACACTTAACACTCCTATAAATAAGTCTTTGGCAGTTTATGTGTTTTTTTTTTTTAGCTCTGGCGTACCTTTCTGCGCTTGTGTGTAGGGGACAGCATGCAACTGAGTTTATATAACCACCGTTTGGACGAATGGATGAATGACTGGGTGGAAGGAGGTAATCTGTAGCTTACCGCCTAGGAAGAGTCCTGCAATCCTGGCTCAGGTTCAGTCAGATTCCATCAGAACTAGTTTACCCTCAAGGAAAGGCATTGATGCATTACTTCAGTTTTCACATGTCTAGGATTTCTGTACTGTACTTGTCATGTAGTACATGCTTATGTTGACGTTTGGCCTAGTGAGTTTCTGATCCCTTAATGCTGGTTGAATGATTTTTTTTTTTGCTCATTTGCTGCCTAATGAACCCATGCAGCTTTGTTCTTATTTTTTCCTCAGATTGACGTGACCCAACCCCATTGACCCCGCTGGCCTGTCACTCAGTTTGACACAACCCCTCCACCCAAGCTCTATGGCCCTCGGGTATGTCTGCCACACCTCTTCTTCTGCTTTTATCTACTGACAGTATATTTTGTGTACTTGCCCTGCTATTAACCTTGTCTTTCACATTAAAGGGATAGTTCACGCAAAAACAAGAATTGTTATAATTTACTAGCTCATGTTGTTCCAAACGCATAGGACTTTTGGTTAATCTTCGAAACGCAAATTAAAGGGGTAGTTCATGCAAAAATGAAAATTCTGTTTTTAATTACTTACCCTCATGTCGCTCCAAACCCGTAAGGCCTTCTTTCATCTTCGGAACACAAATTAAGATATTTTGGATGAAATCTGAGAGCTTTCTGACCCTGCCTAGACAGCAAATATGACGTTGAAGGTCCAGAAAAGTTCATGTCTACATCAGTGGTTCAACCATGATGTTATGAAGCTACGAGAATACTTTTTTTGCCCAGAAAGCTTTTGGATTTTATCAAAACTATCTTAATTTGTGCTTTAAAGATGAGCGACGGTAATTGAGTGAGTAATTAATGACTGAATTGACATTTTTGGGTGGAACTATCCCTTTAAAATTTTTTAAATGAAACCAGAGAAGTTTTGTAAAGTTAAAAAAGTTCCCATAAATAGGGATGAAACGATATCAAAATCTCACTATGCGATAATATTGCAATATGAAGACCATGACATTATATTTATTGTGATTTATTAAAAAACAAAAAAAGACAAATGAAGAATTAGAAAAAAAAACTGAAAATTTTGTACATTTTAAAGTTAAATTATTCTATCTAATGTACTTTGAGAGTTTAAAATTTAGAGCTCCAACCCATGTTCTTAAGTAGGAACACTTGAGTCAGAAAAAAGTCAGTGAATTGACTTGTACCTGAACTTTAAAGGGGACTCAACACTCTTTTTATTTGTGATACACTGTCTTAGTCTAAATTACATTCACACTGGTGTTTTAGGAAGCCAAACAAATAAAAATATAAAAATAATAATAAAAACAATGACAGTAATGGCCATATATTGTAAAACAATTGCAAAGTAAATGAAAATTTATATTTTCATAGGTATATTATTTTGCTTTACACTGCAGTAGGAAAATTACAATACTTCTTTTCTAATTTCTACACTTGAAAGAGAAATTTTCAATTTGGATGGCAGTAATGTTACCCATTTCAACTGCTAGCTGTCAGCAATTCATACTGCACTTTTAAGCTTTTATTTTGACGGGAACTGCAGTAGAGCTTTTAGTTTGAAGGAAAACTCCAGCTTCAGTGAAAACAGGTTTACAAAAAGCACCTCACTATAAATCTAGTGAGTTGCTGTAATTATCTGCCATGAAAATAAAGCATAACTGGTGGCCGTTGCAATCCTAAAAGCATGCGAAACTCACAGCACATGCAATAAATGAGTTGGCCCAAAACACAACTTTGAAGACCTTTTATGTTAGAATAAGAAATTGAAATATATTAAAAAAAAAATACACTTTTTGCCTGGAAGACCTATCGTTTCATGTCGTCATGTGACCGAGATAATATCGAGACAGTTTTGTTATCGCGATTTTGATAATATCGTTACATCCCCATTGGGTCAAACCTTGTGAAGAGATACAATCGCATTATATGATGAACAAATTTCATTTAGGTTTGTCTTACATTTAAACAGTGATCAACATCCACACATGGAATCACGTGCTAGAACAGACCAGACCTCATTGGTTTTTGTGGAGCATGTAAACCAAAGTCAGGGTTTGGAGCGACATGATGGTAAATAAATAATGACAGTTTTAATTTTTGAGTGAACTGTTCCTTTAATTCTAAAACTATATATAACACTAGACCTGAATCCATATCAATATCTCGTAGCTCATGCCAGAGTGCATGATTCAACAGCAGTGTTTGAAAAAGCATATGCGGGTGGTTACATGCTGGGAGTTTTTGCGGACAGTGGCTTGAGCAGAATCATGTTGAGTAAAGTCAAAATTGCAGGATGACGGTTACATCATACCGCTTTACAGATTGCTTCATCAAAAACACAATCGTCTGAGTCTGTGCAGATGGTCTTGCTGTTGTGTTAAGAGCAGGAAGAAAATTCCTTTGGGAAGTCTGAATAATCAAAGGACGGTAGCCACAGTGCAGCGGTTCTGCGGTCATCATTAGTCAGATGTGAGTCACCACCTCACAGGCTCAAGCATTGATGGTCATAACCTGGAGGTTGAGATTTAGGTTCCTCGACATAAAGGTCTGCAGGTTTGACCCCAGGTAGTGACGACCCCTGGGCTAAAGTTAATGAGATCCAAAAATGAAAATTACCCTTTGATTTTTTTCAACCTCAAGCCATCCTAGATGTGCATGACTTTCTTCATTCAGACGAATGCAGTCAGACTTATATGTGACTTTGGACTACAAAACCAGTCTTAAGTAGCACAGGTATATTTGTAGCAATAGCCAAAAAAACATTGTATGGGTCAAACTTATCGATTTTTCTTTTTATGCCAAAAATCATTAGGATATTAGGTAGAGATCATGTTCCATAAAGATATTTTGTAAATTTCCCACCGTAAATATATCAAAACTTATTATTTGATTAGTAATATGCATTGCTAAGAACTTCATTTGGACAACTTTAAAGGTGATTTTCTCAGTATTTCGATTTTTTTTTGCACCCTCAGATTTCAGATTTTCAAATAGTTGTATCTTGGCCAAATATTGTCCTATATTGTCCAAACATATTTAATCAGCTTTCAGATGATGTGTAAATCCCAATTTCAGAAAATTGCCCCTTATGACTGGTTTTGTGGTCCAGGGTCGCATATTCCAATATTTGCTCAGCTTTTCTTTTGTTCATAATGTAGAGAAGGGAGTGGAGGTTTCTGCTGGTCAAAATGATAGATTTTTTTTTTATGCCAAAAATCATTAGGATGTTAAAGGGATGGTTCGGAGTAGAATTGACTTCATTGCTATGCACTCCGAAGCCCATCTAAATACCCCATCCGGAGTTTTTTTTACCTTAGTCGAACATTTATGGAGATATTAGAGTTTTTCTAATTGCTTGTTACAGGAGTGAATGGTACATGTGATGTATCTCGTAAATTGCACCACTAAACGTGCAAGTAATCTTACCAAACTTGTACAGTAGTGTAAATAGGTTATGTACTCACAAAACGCTGCATCGGAACATTTGTAAGTCCACCATGAGTGTTTTAAAAACACGTTTTACCCGAGAACTACTAGTCTCAGAAACTACAAGTCGACGTCACTTCCCTGGTTTGAAAAGAGCACGTAAAAGTCCTCCTACTACATCTGTGTGCATGTCAACTTGTAGGAGGACTTTTACGTGCTTTTTTTCAAAACAGGGAAGTGACGTCAACGTGTCGCCATTTGTAGTTTTTGAGACTAGTAGGGATTGGGTAAAAGTTGTTTTTAAAACACTCATGGTGGACTTACAAATGTTCCGATGCAGCGTTTTGTGAGTACATAACCTATTTACACTACTGTACAAGTTTGGTAAGATTACTTGCACATTTAGTGGTGCAATTTACGAGATAAATCACATGTACCAATCACTCCTGTAACAAGCAATTCTAAAAAACTCTAATATCTCCATAAATGTTTGACCAAGGTAAAAAAAATTCTACTCCGTCCGAACCATTCCTTTAAATAACTATCATTTTTGATTAAGGTTTTTCGTAAATTTCCTACCGTAAATATATCAAAACTTTTTTTTTTTTTTTTTTAGTAATATGCATTGCTAGGAACTTCATTTGGACAACTTTAAATGCGATTTCTTCATCATTTTTTTTTTTTTTACAGATTCAAATAGTTGTATCTCAGCCAAATATTATCCTAACAAATCATATATCAATGAAAGCTTATTTATTCAGCTTTAAGGGTCAAAAATGGACCCTTATGACTGGTTTTGTGGTCCAGGGTCACAAATGGCTTATTTACAGTTATCTTTGCATATGGAGTCTTTGCATTCCAGATCAGTACAATTAAAAACTATTTGTTGCAAGATCTACAGAAACTAGAGAGCGTTCTCATCACTGTCGAAACTGTGTGGGATGTTTCTCCAACAGATTAGCCCTGAGTCAGCCAGTGAGGTGAATGAGGTGAGTTTGTTTAGCGCTGAATAAAGACCCTGTGAGGAACAAGCTGTGTGTGTGAGAGAACAGCGAGTAACAGCTTCCTGTCAGTTGGTCGGTCATCTGTTGATCGTGTGAAAATGTTAGACTAATGATTGACAGTTGTGCATCATGTTGCTAAGATGTTTGTCTTGCGTGTAATATATGTTTCCTAGCTCGAGTAGTTCAGTTAATCTGCCGTAAATCACTTTGGGGTTAAGGGGATGTACCGGTCTAACAAGTTCGATCCTTGACCTCTTATGTGTTTCTCACATTCTTGGCTGATGACGGCTCAAGCCCCTTGGAAAAACAAAACCGTTTCAATCAAACCCAAAACCAATAAGAACAGCAGGTGAACAAGAAGAGACGGAGAGGGTATAAATAAAACACAAACGGAAAGGATCGTTAGATTAACATTTTGTAGCCGCTGAAAACAGCATCCTGTGCAAGACAGGAAACATGAATCAGGAACAATCTGCAACGACACCGTTTAGCGAAAAGCCTGTTTCCTAAGAAAAGAGATGGCGAGCAGAGATGCGTGTTCATACAATAGCAGGACTTGATGTGGTGCTGCACTGGTGTAGATTGTAGATCGCTGCATCATTCATATCGTCATGCTGCCCGAAGACTGATCCTGAACCAATCGGTATCTAGAAAGATGCTCAGCGTCGTCACTCTCCGACGTTAAAGCGCTGATTCAGGAGCAGTTTCGTCTTCAGTTTACTGTGCAAGTTGGTTTTCCTGTTTTGCCGTGCGGGTCTTTGTGTTGCTGTATGAGAGTCGTGTTGAGCATTGTTTCTGCTGCTTCCCCTCTGACATTCCTGCGTTGATTTGAATCTAGGGGCCTACCCCTCTCTCTCTATTGTTTCCCCTCTCCATCATGCTCGGCTGGGCTGCAGCCGCCCTAAGGGCCGGTACATGCACATTGGGTGCACTGAGACAGCCGACGAGAGCCAGCAGTGGAAACTTATTTAAAGGATTAGTTCACTTCCAGAATTAAAATTTCCTGATCATTTATTCACCCCCATGTTCAAGATGTTCATGTTTTTCTTTCCTCAGTCAAAAAGAAATTAGGGTTTTTTATAGGTATGCACCGAAATGAAAATTCTTGGCCGAAACCGAAAACCGAAAAAGAGGAAACCAAGGCCGAAAACGGAAACACCGAAAGAATTATGGCAATTATTAGTACCATTGCATTTATGGCTATGACCGTGTACTAATCTTACTTAAATCAAGGCATTGCAATTGCATAAATTAATATTAAAGTTTCAAAGAATAAATCAATTATATTAATTTAAACAATTATTATCAATCAAATATATTACTTAAATAACATATACATATATTTTACAGCCTTTGTTTAAATTGTTTAAATTTTTATAACACATCTTGTGGATCCATGAGTTCACATTTACAACTCTAGGTGTTTCTCTTCCAGCAGGAGGCGCTGTCAGAATGGTAGTACACAAAGCAGTGCAGCAAATGCCTTTGACAAGTGCAGCGCTCATATTTATTCAATGGATAGCCTTTTGAAGTTTCATCGCAATTCTTGTCTTTCAGTCGCCACATTTAAGACCACCTGAAATCATAATTAAGACTTTCTTAACCCCTAATAACACTGCAGTCATCAATGAAAATTAAGTGCTTTATTTAAGTCTTTCAAAAAACAACCCTTACACAAAATACGTTTCTTTTTATTTTTTTCCCACCATGTTCAGGGCACAGAAAAAATATTAGGGGATAGTGTTGTCACGGTACCAAAATTTCAGTATTCGGTACCAATACCATTGAAAATCCACGGTTCTCGGTACCAATTTCGGTACCAAAGCAAAACACAATAACATATTAATTGAGCAACACACTATTTTTTATTAATAAAAAAAAATAAAATGTACAAAAAAACAGTGCCATTCTTTATACTAATGTAAAATTTTGTTAAAAGTTTTTTCACAGGTTAAAAAAGTATTTGTAAACATTTTAGTAATGAAATAACATCTAAATAAATTACAGGCATAAAAAATGTAAACAAGCTTCACCCAAAACTTTTTGTCATATTTCTGCTGCTGTTGCTGAAAAACATCTGCACTGTTGTCTGTTTTGTAGTTCGCTGGGGTCTTTCATGATCTTCCTTAATCTGCAACTGTAAAATGAAATATAATATACTTAAGTAAAGCCATGGCCTAAGTCTGACCAGATGCAACATTAGATCATTGACACCAGCAAAATATGAATTTTCAGTAAAAAAATAACCTCAGCTGTTATAATAAATTAAGATAAGATTACATATATTAAGACAAGTGTCTATCACAGATGAAAACTGCAGTATTAAAAACACTTTACAATTTTCATTTGTTAGATAACATTGCCTAACAATAAACAGTAGTTAACATTACATGGCAATTATTCTTAGTGAGGTTATGCTAATTTCAACATTTACTAATGCATAAAATCATATTAATCTGTTAAACATGAACAAACATGATCATGTCTTTTTGTATTAAATAACATTCACAAACATGAATTAATGTTGTAAAAATATGTTTCACTTACTTTAAGTTTATGTTAGATGATGCATGAATTTGATCTTATTTTAAAGTATTACCAAACTAAACAGGGGATAAAACGTGTTTTATTTGATTGTACTTTTATTCAATCCAAACTGCATTCATATTTATCCAGTCAAGAATAAACCTAAAACGTTTTTGACAGACGAATATTAAGGACATAGACATTGTTAACTATACATACATTTGTACATTCTCTAACACATATATTTTGGATACACATGTCATTTGTGTAAAAAATAGTAAATACATGTCCTTATTTTTTTTTTTACTCTTAACAAAAGTTATAGGAGCGTTGGTTCAAATTCATTCTAAGGCCCAGCATAATTAGCGTTAGCCGCGCTTATGCTAACGATTCACTACACAAACGGTGATGTTTATTTCAGTCTGACATTCAAATTAAAATATGCAATAATGCTCTAAATATGAAATTAAAATGAAACTTACCTTACTTGAACTCTTTCATTTGATCCCGGAGTCGATCTTTGAGGTGTTTTAAGTTTGATGTTTCCTCCTTTCGAGAGAACCTAGACGACATCTTTTGCAAATTGTTTTTTGATGATCTATTATATTCGCCTTGTTCAGCCGCAAATCCAAACTATTTGGAGCAAGCCTGGCTCTTCTTTGTCAACAAGTGGAGTCAGAGCCGCGGCATCAGCAGCACCGCTGAATAGAGCGCAACTGTGCAGTGCGTGAGAGCGCACCTTTTGTATAGCGTATCAAGAACCGGGTTGACCGGATAGTCGGTACCACCGGTACTTAAGAAAACCTGGTACCGTAACGTTTTAATTTTTTTAGTACCGACTTGGTACCGAAGTACCGGGACTTTTGACAACACTATTAGGGGACTAAATTAATATCAACATATAAAGTATAATCGCCTCTTATTGTCTCTGAGAGAATGCCCCTCAGATGCTGAAAGCACTGTCAGTTTTTACTTTCGCTTTAACATATTGCGCAGTTTTCACGTTGCTTGTGTGATATCCATTGGCTCACCTCCATGGCTAAAAACATAAATATTTATAAAAATACAGTAAATTGAAAAGACATATCTTTAAAATATTGTGACGTAACACCAACGTAAAGCCATTGTTTTTCACTCACTGAAAGCTACATCTGTCTTGATCTCTGCTCTCATCTGTGTGTGTGTGTGTGTGTGTGTGTGTGTGTGTGTGTGTGTGTGTGTGTGTGTGTGTGTGTGTGTGTGTGTGTGTGTGTGTGTGTGTGTGTGTGTGTGTGTGTGTGTGTGTGTGTGTGTGTGTGTGTGTGTGTGTGTGTGTTTGTAGGTGTTTACATTGCAACCAAACCACACCTTGCTCTTCCCAAATTGATAAGTCTTGAGTGTTCAGGTGAGGATTTGGGTTTTAAATGTACCTGCCAGGACATGCTCATGTTCCCCAGTGTGTTTAAATGCTCCACACTAGTCACTCTTATTCAAGTAACTAGATTCAGGTATTGCAACTCTGTGTGACTTAATCTGTTGAATTAATATTTTAATTAATCTGGTGATTTGCATCTCCCCATTAAAGAATGTGCATTTGTATTAAACAGTTTGGGGAGTCTCTAATTCTCACAAAGGCTGTATTTATTTGATCAAATTGCAGTAGAAATGGTAAATATTATTACAACAGTTTTCTGTTTTAATATATTTTGTAACATTCTAAATGTTTTACTGGCACCTTTGATCAATTTTATGATTTCCACGATATGGAAAATATAGACGGAATTGTGAAATCCAGTCATAAAAACAGAATTAACTGTATAATGCAGAATGTCATGGAATTTGCCAAATTTTGAATGAATAAATCAAAAGTAGGTCAGTAGACTTCTAACTCGATATGGACTTGTGTCTGTGAATATTAAGCCATAAAAATACTTTTTAAATATGAATCCTGCATATTCTACTACTAATTATTATTCAAACATTATTAAGGAATATTTACCAGAATTTAATTACAAATTATTTATTTTAAAATGTAAATACACAACACTTTTTGAAAATAAATAAATAAATAAAAATACTGGTAAAATAAAAAAAAGAAAATAATATTTTTTAATAAAATTAGTTAATTAGAGATGCTTTTGATTAATAACATGTAATCAAACCATTAAAATGGAATCCAGAAAATTAATGGAACACAGAATTTGTTAACAGTAAAATGTAATTTGAGAAAATAATAAAACTTATTTCATATTGCCTTCAGAATGTAACTCTTGTTGTACTTTTTATTGCTAAATTGCTGTTAAACTTTGTAAGTTTCATGTAAGTTTTAATTAATTTGATTAATGCTTTTTGTTTAATTTGTTAATTTGTTTTATTATTTAACCAATCAAAACAGAGTCTGGAAAATTTTAAATGGGGGAAAAACAGAATCCAGAAAAATTAAAACTGAAAAAATGGAATTCGGGACAAAAATAAAACGCAATTTGGAAAACAAAAATTAAACCGATTTCATAGGGCCCTCAAATTTTTTTTCTTTCAATAAAGAAAAAAAAACAAAAACATACTGACCCTGAACTTTTGATTTGATATACACAGTTTGCAAAAGTGGTTAAAATTTGTGTGAAAAAAAAAGTGATTTGAAATTTAAGAATTCACAACAACATTTAAAATAACTAGTTACCAACAGTTAGCTGGTTAGTTTTCAGTAATTTATAAATATATATATTTGAACTGCATATGTAAAGTTTCATATATGTGATCCTGGACCACAAAACCACCCTTAAGTAGCACAGGTATATTTGCAATAGCCAATAATACATTATATGGGTCAAAATGATTGATTTTGACCCATATAATGATTCATCAAAGTAAAGATCATGTTCCATGAAGATTATTTGTAAATTTCCTACCGTAAATGTATCAAAACGTAATTTTTGATGAGTAATATGCATTGCTAAGAACTTCATTTGGACAACTTTTAAAGGCAATTTTCTCAGTATTCAGATTTTTTTGCACCCTCAATCAATAAAAAAAAGTTTATTTATTCAGATTTCAGATAATGTATAAATCTCAATTAAAAAAATAGACCCTTATGACTGGTTTAGTTGTCTAGGGTCACTTATAGAAGTTTCATTTTGGTTATTTAAACCTTAAATTTGATGTTTAACAGCGTTTATTGTTTTAATTATAATACACTCTTTCTGTGGCGCTGCTTTGATTGACAGGCCTGGGCGTGCACACCCACAAGCACACAAGTATTTGCAGTTTAATGGTGACAACAGCATTTAATCACTCACTGTCAGGACGAGCTGTTTTGATAATTGAGAATGCTTGCAAGTTCTCTACAAAGTGCAAAGTCTCGATAATTGATAATGAAATAGTTGTTGATTACTTTCATTAACAATTTTATTGAGTTAGTTTTTACGCAAACAGCTCTCACTATACCGCCACCTATTTAAACAGGGTAAACCTTTCTAAAGTCTCTCAAGTTTGTCTCATTGTTTTCATTATTGGCCAATTTTCCTTTGTAACTAGTAATAGATACACACATAATCAACCACCTCTTTGTTTTTAGCCTGTAGTTGAACCCTGAAGCTCTAGAGGCATATTCTCATTAATCGCTTTGATTTGTTTCTGAATGGATATTGAATGAGTCAGCTTTGCCATTTATTTTTCTTTGGTTTGGCAGGAGCATTTTTCTCTGTGGTTGGGTAGTGCCCGTTCCCAGCTCAACCTGTTTCTTCAGCTGGAAGGCAGCTTTTACAGACACAATCACACAGACCTGCCCTCTTCACTGCGTTACATAACTGATGTTCTCTGTTGCTGATATTATTGGTGTTTCGATGGTGCTTCTGTTTATTGTGCTGGATGTTGCTGTGTGCAAATGAGCTCTATGCGGGAGGAGGAAGGATATGGCGACTCTGCAGTGTGTTATGTGTCTAATATTGGCCCCCTCAAGGGCTTTCCAGGGCCGCTGATCTGGAATCAGTGATCGCAGTCAAACAGACACAGTAGCTCTCCAGCCACACCCTCTCTCTCTCTCTCTCTCTCTCTCTCTCTCTCTCTCTCTCTCTCTCTCTCTCTCTCTCTCTCTCTCTCTCTCTCTCTCTCTCTCTCTCTGTTACAGAAGTCATGTGATCAGACTTCACTTCATTAAACTGCAATGGAAGTTTATCTTGAAAAAATGAGTGCTTGTGCATGTGGTGCTTTCTTTCAGGCAGCATGTGATTTATAATCAGAACTAAGAACAGACATGCAAACTGTTCAGAAGGTTGAACACTGTAGTTGATAAAGCTAACGAAATATGCATTTCATCAGCAATGTATTGTATTTATCTCTTGCACTCCCTTTTGCTTGTTTGCTCTTTCACTCCCTTTATTCATTTGTTCCTCTGCTTTTGTTTGTTAGTTCTTTGCGGCTTTGTTTTTTCCATTTTCTCATTCCTTTTCATGTTTAACTTTCATTTTTAATTGTTTGTTCAATCATTTCTTTTTGTTTTATCCTTTTTTCATCACATATTGTTTTCTTTTTCTTTTTCTCTCTTTCGTTTGTTCACTATACTTTCACTCTCATTTGTTTATGGCTCAAAGATAAGAAATTTACAAAAGTGATTTTATGTCCTTAGAAAGCACATTAAATGTAAAGGTGTCCAAGTTTTTGGAGAATAAAATGTCAAAATTTGGTTGAAATAATGTTACATTGTCATTCAGTGTAACAATATTTATGTAAAAATTCAAACGACATGCTTATTCTGACTTGTGCATATTAAAATATATAAAAGAATAAGGGAGCATATTCAATTTTATTGTGTTTTAAATGAGTAAATTCTTACTGACAAATGGGCAAAACCTAGGATAGTGGCAAATTTAAAAAATGTAGAATTACGATATCTTTTAATGTCATAAATTGATTTTTGTTGTAAATATACCTGACAAGATTGTTACACTGAATGACATTTTAGTGGGTGTTTTCTGTAAATTAGGGAAAAATTTATAATTATTTTTTGCTCAGAATAACAAAAACAAAAACGGAAAACTTTGTAAAAAACTTTGACCCTTTTTCCACTTTCCCCCCATCACTCACTTTTGCTTGGTTTCATTTGTTCAATTGTTTTTCTTTTTTTCTCTGGTTCTTTCCATCTCACATTTATTTCATTTCCTTTTTTGATTGCTCGTTCAGTATACTTTTGCTCAATTTCTTTTTTTTTTTTTTGTTTACACATTTTGGTTTGCTTTCTTTTTCGATTCCTTTTGTTCATTCGGCCTCTTTTCTATTTCGCCTATTTGCCCACCTTTCATTTATCTTTTTTTTTTTTTTTGCTTGCTTTTGTTTGTTTGTTTATTTTCACCTTTTTTATTTAAGTTTTCTTGGTTTACTTTTACTCATTCATATTTTAATTATGTCATTCTTTCCTTCAGTCCCTTCCATTTTGTCTCACTTGTTGTTTTTCTGTTTCACTTGTTCTTTCATTTGTTCATACTTTATTTGAGTTTATTTTTTCTAGTTTTCTTGCATTTCTCTTTTGTCTGCTTCATTTGTTCCTTTGCTTTTGTTTTAGTTAATTGCTTTTTTATTTTCTCATTCCTTTTCAAGTTTTACTTTTTAATTGTTTGTGCATTTATCCCTTTTTGTTTTACACTTTTTTTCTCTCCATGTTTCATCACATTTTGTTTTTCTTTTGTTTGTTCACCCTTTTTAATTCAGTTTAATTCCCTTTAGCTCCCACTCTTTCATTCTCATTTGTTTGTTCCACTTTTTTCATTCACTTTTTCCCTATCACTCACTTTTGCTTGGTTTTGTTTGCTCATTCTCTTGTTCTTTCCTGCTCACATTTTTATTTAACTTTCCTTTTTTTGATTGTTCGTTCATTTTAATTTAATTTTGGTTTGCTTTTTCTTTAGATTCCTTTCATTTTGTCCCTTTGTTTGTCTGCTTTTCTATATCTCTTATTTGTTCACCTTTTACTCATTTGTTCTTTTGCTTGCTTTTGTTTGTTTGCTTTTTGCTGGCTTTTTCTGTTTTCATCTTTTAACTTGTTGTGTTTTTCTCTCTTATTCTTTCACTTGTTCTTTCAATTGTTCATACTTTTTTCTCATTCTTTCTTGCATTTCTGTTTTGTCTGCTTCATTTGTTTCTTTGCTTTTGTTTTAGTTAATTGCTGCTTTGCTTATTTTCTCTGTTCATTCATTTCCTTTTGTTTTGCATTTTTTATTCCCCATTTTTCATCACATTTTGTTTCTCTTTTGCTTTTGTTTAATTCCCTTTAGTTTTCACTCTTTTGCTCTCATTTGTTTGTACACTTTTCCACTCTGATTCTGTTTTTGCTTGGTTTCATTTGTTCGATCATTGCTGCTTTTTTCTTCTTTCTCTTGTTTTCATTTCACATTTTTATTTAACTTTGTTTTATTTAATTTTTAATTTTGCTTTTTTTTTTGTTTGCTCATTTTGGTTTGCTTTCTTTCAATTTTCATTCATTCATTTGCCTTCCTTTCGCTTGTTCGGCTGTCATTTTGTTTCTGTTTATTCTCATATTTACTCCCATTTGTTTGTTTGCTTTTCTGTTTACTTATTTGTTTTTGCTTGCTTTCGTTTGTACATTTTTTGCTGCATTTATTTCATCTTCTTTTTTACTTTTACAGCTTTATATCTTAATTCTTTCATTGTTTCCTTTAGTCACTTCCGTTTTCTTACCTGTTTTGTTTTTCTTTTACTCTTTCACTTGTTCTTGCATTTGTTCATACTTTTTTTCTTTATTTCAGTTTCTCGTTCTTTCTTGCATTTCTCCTTTGTCTGCTTCATTTGTTTCTTTCTTCTTTCCTTCTCTCTCTTGACTCCGCGTACTGTAGTCGCGTTTTGTCAGTTTTTGGAATGGAGGGTGTTATAGAGATCTGATGCTGATGTGTGTGAGTGTCTCTGCTGACTCAGAGGTGCGATCAGTGGAAATGTTAGGCTCTCTCTCTTTCTCTCTCTCTCTCTCTCTCTCTCTCTCTCTCTCTCTCTCTCTCTCTCTCTCTCTCTCTCTCTCTCTCTCTCTCTCTCTCTCTCTCCAGCACACTGGGTTTCACCACTTTGCAATAATGTGTCTCACTGCAGAGTGTGTGTTTGTTGCTTTGGTGCTGACAGGTGCGCTTGTTCCTGGCAAGGTGTGCAGTGTCCTGCGGTCTCTAGCTTGCACTGCTGTTGATTTGGTGTTGTGATTCAGCTGAAATGTTTCAGTGTGGGACAGACTCCTGAACACCAAACTGTTCATGCTAATTCAGCAACACTTGGTTTCCAACCCTTGTGGAAAGAAATTTGTTTTGTTACCGTAACTGTTGAAATTTCTCACAGTTTGTTGTACAGTAATGCAATTATGGATGTTTTGACCATAGAGTGCAATTTTCATCAACAGTACAACCCACTGACTGTATATCTGTACCACACAGCCTTATTTTCATTTGTGTAAAATTAAATTTGGTGTCTACTGTCTAGATACTGCACTCAAATAGACACCTTACAATTACATAATTTATATTAATAGGCAGAATTACACATAAGACTTTGATTTAAACATGCAAAACTTGGATGGATTGTTACAAGAATTGTACCGTTTTTTTTTTTTATATATATATATATATATATATATATACAGGGAATCATCTTACCTCTAGTAACCCAACATAAACTTGTTAAGATCTTTAACAAGGAAATGTCTCAGATGTTTATTAGAAAGCAGTAGGTTCAAGTTAGTGCTGTAACTTTTCTGCACAGCTGTTGTCTGGAGTTTCACTCAAGGGAACCTGCTTTGCTCCGTCGGCTAAAAACTTCAGCAAATAGTACAACCTTAGATAGAATTACTGTTCGTATTGATCTGCCTCTCTTTCTCCCTTTCCTTCTCCTCTTTCTTTTCCTCTCCATCATTCACCCTCTATTTGCCTTATTCCTTTTTTGGCTCTTCTTTTCCCAATGCTGGGTGCTATAATGCACAGTACAGGAAATGCACTCTCACTGTGGCCTCATGGGATTGAAAGGCCTTCACAGACGTCTGTCTGTCAGCCTATGCCCTGCTCATTGCCCAAAAGCACTTACAGTCTCTCTTCTTCTGAAACCTCAGCAGTCGATCTTTGAACAGGGTGCCTGTTTCATCTTCCTATCCTGTTTTTGCATTAGATTTGAATTAGGATGAATGTGCTGCTCTGGATCAGAATCTGGTTTAGATGCTGTTTAGTCTTGAGTTTGAGTTTTAGTGTTTTTGATCTGGATCAGAATATGTTGTAGTTACTGTACAACTGGGATGGGGTTTGAGAATATTTTTGATGTGTATCACAATCTGATTTAGTTGAGCGTACTTCTGATTTGATTGGGTTTGATGTGGATTAGAATCCGGTTAGAATCCGGTTTAGATACTGGGTGAGAGAGAATTTAAATTGATGTGTTATTTGGATCAGAATCTGGTTTAGTTACTGTAAACCTGGGATGAGACTTGGTCTATATCAGAGTCTGGATTAAAAACAAGTTTGAGTTGTTGTGTTTCAGATCTGAATCTGATTTAGCTATAGTAAACCTAAATTTGAATTTGTCTTTCTAATCTGATTCAGAATCTGATTTAGTAACTGTAAACCTGGTATGGGGTTTGATCTGGATTAGAATCTGGTTTAGATCTGGGATGGGATGGAGTTTTGAGTTGATTTGTTTCGTATTTGGACCAGAATCTGCTTTAGTTACTGTAAACCTAGGATGGGGCTTGGTCTATATCAGAATCTGATCTGGATTAATCTCTGGTGTAGATACTATAAATATAGGATGGGGTTTGATCTGGATTAGAATCTGGTTTAGATCTGGGTTGGAATAGAGTTTGACTTGATGTGTTTCTTATTTGGATCAGAAACTGCTTTAGTTACTGTATGCCTGTGATGGCATTTAAACTGTATCAGAATCGGATCTGGATTAGACTCTGGTTTAGATACTAAAAGTATAGGATGGAGTTTGATCTGGATTATAATCTGGTTTAGATCCAGGATGGGATAGAGTTTGAATTGATGTGTTTCTTATTTGTTGCCTTTCTTATCTGGATCAGAATTTGCGTCATATTCTCTAAATCTGTGGCTAATTGTGTTGTTTTTATCGAGATTAGAATCTGATTTCTTTACTGTAAACCTGGGCTGAGATTTTCTTATCTGAATCAGAATTTGCTTTAGATTCTGTAAATCTGTTGTTTTAATTGAGTGATTCTGATCTGGATTAGAATCTGATTTAGGTAAGATTGAATGGAATTTGGTCTGGATCAGAATCTGGTTTAGTTACTGTAAAGCAGGGCTGAGGTTTGGTTTTGCCTTTCTTATCTGGATATCAATTTGCTTTAGATTCTGTAAATCTATGGTTAATTGTGTGTTTCTGATCTGGATTAGAATCTAATTTAGTTACTTTAAAGCTTGAATGGAATTTGATCTGTATCAGAATCTGCTTTGGTTACTTTAAACCTGGGCTAAGGTTTGAATTTGCTTTAGATTCTGTAAAGCTGTTGTTTTAATTGTGTGATTCTGATCTAGATTAGAATCTGGTTTAGTTACTGTAAACCTGGGCTAAGGTTTGGGTTTGCCTTTCTTATCTGGATCAGAATTTGCTTTAGATTCTGTAAATCTATGCTCAATTGTGTGTTTCTGATCTGGATTAGAATCTGATTTGATTACTGTAAAGATGGGATAGATTTTGATCTGTATCAGAATCTGGTTTAGTTACTATAAACCTGGGCTAAGGTTTGGGTTTGCTTTTCTTATCTGGATCAGAATTTGCCTTAACTTCTGTAAATCTATGGCTAATTGTGTGTTTCTGATCTGGATTAGAATCTAATTTAGTTACGTTAAAGCTTGAATGGAATTTGATCTGTATCAGAATCTGCTTTGGATGCTTTAAACCTGGGCTTGGGTTTGAATTTGCTTAAAAGTCTGTAAATCTAAAGTCTGCTTCTGATCTCGATTAGAATCTGATTTAGCTACTAAAGCTGGCCTGAGGTTTGGGGTTGCCTTTCTTTTCTGGATAAGAATTAGCTTTAGATTCTGTAAATATATGGTTAATTATGTTATTCTGATCTGGATGAGAATCTAATTTAGTTACTTTAAAGCTTGAATGGAATTTGATCATTATCAGAATCTGGTTTGGTTACTTTAAACCTGGGCTAAGGTTTGGGTTTGCTTTTCTTATCTGAATCAGAATTTGCTTTAACTTCTGTAAATCTATGGTTAATTGTGTGCTTCTGATCTAAATTAGAATCTAATTTAGTTACTTTAAAGCTTGAATGGAATTTGATCATTATCAGAATCTGGTTTGACCTGGGCTAAGGTTTGGGTTTGCTTTTCTTATCTGAATCAGAATTTGCTTTAACTTCTGTAAATCTATAGTTAATTGTGTGCTTCTGATCTAAATTAGAATCTAATTTAGTTACTTTAAAGCTTGAATGGAATTTGATCTGTGTCAGAATCTGGTTTGGTGACTTTAAACCTGGGCTGAGGTTTGGCTTTGCCTGGCAAAAGCTTGATTGTAATTTGATCTGGATCAAAATGTGATCCGGATCAAAATCTGGTTTGGATACTATAAACAGAGTTGGGTTTGAATTGGTACGTTTATGACTCTGCATGC
Source organism: Garra rufa (assembly GCF_049309525.1). Classification (NCBI taxonomy): domain Eukaryota; kingdom Metazoa; phylum Chordata; class Actinopteri; order Cypriniformes; family Cyprinidae; genus Garra; species Garra rufa. The sequence continues at coordinate 4,355,426 of NC_133373.1, read as the reverse complement.
TTTTGCTGTGTATTAAAGTACTTGGTGACAGTCGCACCCTGTTGACAATAGAGCAGCATTCCTGCTGTGTTGAGCAGGATCCTACTGTTTACCCTAAACTGTGTTTTTGAGAGAGAGAGATGGCAGTCTTTGGCCATCATGTGATTCTGGACTGACTTATTTTACTGGGTGTGGTGCATGTGGGAACAGCTCGTTTGCAAACCTAACTTACACCAAAGTGACGAGATACACTGCTTTGTTAGTGCGAAGGGACAAAAACAGGATTAGATGGAAAGACTTATTACTTAAATGTCATGCAACATTCTTGTTGCATTGCCATGTTCTGTCAACATACACCTGTTCTCAGATCAGTGCACGAGATAGACAGTGAGTTCACTTTTACAAGAAGTGTTCAAATCTAACATTCCGATCAGTTTTTTGACTATCAGCACTATTGAAGTTCTCTAAGATTACGTGGAAACTGAGAACTGACCTTTCCAGAATTTTTCTTTCTTACTAATTATATGGTGTCTTTTACTCTCTCGGCCAGCATTTTGAAGCGGCTCTGTTCAGAGTATCCATGAGCGTAACTGCTTATGTGTTTGTCTGTGCATGTGCGTATGTTTATGTTTGTGTGCGAGTGAGAGTGGAAACTCTGCGCTGCAATCTCCACAATACGGGCTTTTGTACCCAGTGTTTGTTTACAATGCTGCCTTCTCGCTTTGCATAACTCCAGCAGGGAGGGACAGTCAAGTGATGGAGAGAGAGGGTGAATGAGACGAATATAGAGAAAGAGAGGTGGGGGGAGGGAGAGAAAGAGAGATTGTGAGTGGTATCAGTGAAATCTGTTTGTATGCACTCTTTAATCTCGTCTCAGGGTTCTGGTCAGATGTTGTCATGGACTAATGTCTTTGTGATCAGAGGCGACAGGCCTTTGGAGATGGAGGATGGTTATTTCTTGAAATGGGTATCATCAGCTACCTTATGATACCTTTACACAATTTCAGTATAGCTGTATCATAATTGGATCATGATTGAAACTGTGCCGAAAGCGCAAGATGTCTTTTTCCATATCTGTGGGATCAGTTTCCGTCTCTCTCTTCATGCTGTTTTTTCACTGTTGTCCCGTATGGCACGTCATAGAAGCGAAATGCTGGTTGCAGTTTCTGCTTATAGATGACCTGATTCTTCATGGAGACATTCTTGAACTGAACTAAACTGCCGTTGAGAGATCTAGAATAGAAATAGATGAGTTATTTGTAAATATTAGATTTACTACACTACCAGTCAAATGTTTTTAATCAGTAAGATTATTGTTTTTTGTCTCTTCTAAGCCTGCTCCAAAATATATATATTATGTATATATATATATTTTTTTTTTTCAAATTTTTTTTTTATTACATTACATTTTACTCCATTACTCCAGTCTTCAGTGTCACATCCTTCAAAAATCATTCTAATATTCTGATTTGCTGCTCAAGAAACGTTTTTTTTTTTAAATTATTATCAGTATTTGAAACAGTCGAGTATATTTTTTAGGCTTCTTTGATGAATAGAAAGATCCAAAGATCAGCATTTATCAGAATTTTTTTGGGGGAAAAAATTTAGAAGTGAATACTTTTATTTATCAAGGATGCTTTAAATAGATCAAACGTGATGACAAAGACATTTATAATGTTACAAAAGATTTCCTTTTCAGATAAATGCTGTTCTTCTGAACTTTCTATTTATCAAAGAAACCTGGAAAAATTCTGCTCAGTTGTTTTTAACATAATAATGATGATAAATGTTTTTTTGAGCAGCAAATCAGAATATTAGAATGATTTCTGGACTAAGGTAATGATGCTAAAAATTCAGCTTTGAAATCACAGGAAGAAATTACATTTGAAAATATTTTAAAATAGAAAACAGTTCTTTTAATTAGTGAAAATATTTCAAAGTTTTACTGTTTTTGCTGTACTTTAGATCAAATAAATGCAGGCTTGGTGAGCATATTATATTATTAAATATATACCTAAGTACTTAACATTAACAACACTTGTATAATGTCAATAAAACACAGTAAAATTCTAGTTACAAATAATCAAGGCATAGTTTCCATGCTGTTTTTCAGAAGAAGATGGCTATTACTTTTATCATTTATCAATTATATTTATATCCACTAATATAACAACAAACAGCAGTGTTTATATATGTTTATTTTACACCAAAACATTTCAATAATATGAAAAATAGACATGAGACATTTGACATAAAACGAGAGAATTTTAGGTGGTGATTAATGGGAACTATTGCATCTGAGCTTTAAATTGATTCTTTGAACTCATTCACAAAAATTAATCACTCAGCTCAGACTATTAAATTCCCTTTCTCTGTGCAAGAGATATAATCAAATTTAAATTAGACTATAATGGACCTATAAAAAGCTAATTAACAGCATTGTGATATTCATAGTGCAGCATCATTTTTACTGCCACTAAAATCATTGTGAGTGTATTGTGAGAATCCAGCATCTCGCCCAGCTTGAAAAGCAGTGAATAAACAAAGCAGTCACGTATATCATGAAAGCTATTTGTTTTACATGTTATGTCAGATGAGGGTGTGAGTCAGCTCCGTCTCTCTGATCTCTCAACACCGCTCTCTCATTCTTCAATTAATAGACCCGGACTGCCGCACCCTCTTCTGCAAGCAGGGCATCGGTTACCTCATAGGTCAGGCATCACTCACTCCAGCTGTGTGTGTGGATGTCAGTGCGTCAATGTAAATTGCAGGGGTACGACTTTTCCAAACAGTCACCCCTCTGCGTAATGTATACGTTTCGAGCCTAGGGGAAAATTGCAGTATTTTTAGACAAACAGTTTCCACTTTGGAATGGAACAAATGTAGATATGCAGTCTGGATCTGAAACCATAGGCAGCTGCCCAGTCATTTTGTGAATGAAGGAATGTCCTAAAGCAGGGGGAGTTTGTGAACCCCTAGGGGTGTGTGAAGAAACTGCAGGGGGTTCAAAAGGTGATTAAAAAGCTAATAATTAATTAACCCTCAAAGACAGAGACAGCCATCTGTGGCTAAAAATAACTATTGTACTTAAATGTTTAATAACTTTTGAACCGCTAATCCAATTTGAATGCTTGTAATGCAAACATTCTCCTCTATCGTCTCATTTGGATATTCAGAGGCGAACATGATTACGGCATCGCGTTTCCACAGCATTGATTTGTCAGATTTTTTCGATCCTCTGAGCCAAACAGGAACGATTATTGATGCTTAGTCCCACCCCATGCCCAGATTGGTTCAAACAGTCATCTATTCAACCAATAAACAGGTTTTGGTCTTGTGAACCGCCAATTAGCATGTTTCTTTGGAAATTTTAACAAACGCAAAGTGAAAGTAAAGCGCATTTTGATGCTCTGAGCCAAACAGGAACGATTGTTGATGCTTAGTCCCACCCCCATGCTCAGATTGGTTTAAATTGAATCTATTCAGCCAATAAACACAGGTTTTTGGTTTTTGAACCACCAATTAGCTTCTTTGGAAATTTGAACAAATACAAAGTGAAAGTAAAGTGCGTCGTGCGTGCATGAAAACACAAAATAACACATTTGCATGACAGCACTCTTTGAAAAAGCACAGAAATGCACACAACAGAGCACTTTGACATGACACAAACCAAAAACAAGGATGAAACAGCAGTACATATCAAATAAAGCACTGGATTTCAGGTTTTTACATTACTAGGCGATCAATTCCGATGCAGACTACAGCGAGCAGATCTATCTATTTGGTTGTTAATTATGTAACTAATTCTTATATAGTTTGTGAAGATATTTACACTGTTTTTTCTCTTGCACTCGGTATGTTTCGCTCTCATTTTGTGTGTAGTTTGTAAATAATTTGGACTGTTTGTATTTTTGTTGCACAAGACAATTTGTGCAATTGTTTTCACTACTTGCTACACTGTTTGTTTATTGTTCATCCTCAGATTAAGAATATATTTATCTGAAAAAGATAAAGATTTTGTTATTATATAACACTGTTTCTACTGTGACTTTACTCCTGAAATGTTTTTGCACACATCTTTATTGTCAATAAACTAAACAGGCCTGTTTTTCACTGAATAACGCCTATAATAATATTGTAATAAATGGCTATAACTTGCTTGGGGAATCTTACATGTAGACATAATTTTATTTAAAAGTGTAAAACAGCTAAATACAATTTTCTAAAGAAAAAAATCCAAATTTTAGGAGTTTTTGTTGGAGTTCACAGTAAAAACACCAAATGGTTGCTTTGCGTTTTTCCTAAAATTCTGAAAGTTCACTAAGTTTTAGATAAAATTGGGACTTTAAATTAGCTAGACATAAACTTCAAGTTCTCCCTTTTATAATGATATATGGCAATTGATGCTGACTGCTAGAATAACTAAAAAAAAAGAAAAAAAAAGAAGAAAAGTACAGGTGCGTCAGGTGCCCCAAAAATGTTCTAGGTCTTTAAGGGTTAAACAAAGGAGACTATGCAAAAAAAAAAAAAAAAACTGACAGAAAAAGTTTAAGAACCCCTGTCCTAAATTTGCAGGCTGGCTTCCAGGGAACCACAACATTGTCTAATTATCTAAAATTAAAAAAAGCGATCCATGTAGATACTCAAACAAATACTTTTAATGCCTTTTAGAGGTTTAATACACTCTTAAAAAGGATGTGTTAAAAACAACACAGCCTGTGTTGTTTCTTAACACACCTTTGTGTCTAGTTAAGGACAACACATTTTGTGTTAATTTTAACTCAACCAGTGTGTTATTCCTGCTAACACAGAAAATGTGTTGATTTTTTTTCTACACACTATTGTGTTATAAATACACAATTTGTGTCAAGTATGTGTTATTTTTGAACAAATCTTGTATGCAATAAAGACACAGCAAACTAACGTATAGTTTATACACCATATATTAAACCTGCTACTAACAATTACATAACTCAAAAAGGTTAAAAAAAAAGAGAGTTAAACAATCAAAATACAGGCATTTCAACATTTTAATTGTTCCTTGAGTGAAAAGTTGTTAATGGTTTATAAAGTTTGTACTTCAAATTTTAAAAATTTGACAACCTCTTAAGCATTAATTGTTGTATTTACATATTTTCATCAGCATACAAGTGATGGTGAGGGTCGTGAGATGAAGTCTCTCGTTTGTCTCCGGTCACGTCAGTAACTGCCCCAAGCGCTTCAGGAGTGTCTTCCATTCAAAGCTGCAAGAGTAAAATAAAGACACTTTTGTTATTTATAGGCTACACATAGCGAATATTGTAAAACAGCGATAGCTAAAAAGGCATGAAAAGCTTAAGCATCAGAGATTACGTTAGCGTCTTAGGGCAAATTGCACAATATGGCACCACAAAGCTGTTCATTTTCAAAGAGAAAGACGCGATGAACGACATGGATTTCTTCATGTGAAGCGCTACAACGTGTAAATGATTAATTAAAAGCGATTCTGTTCACAATAAATCTAACAAAAGAAACTATAAAGCTTGTTAAAATAACCTCCCACAGCCGAGATCTGCAGCAGGCGCAGGCGCAGCTCGCATCGCCATTCGTGAGGCAGTTTTTCAGCTACCACGTATATGTGCCAAATGCCCCTCGACCGTCTCCAAACGATCACAAAAGACATTTTAAAAACATATAATGGCAAATACAAACATTTCTTACCTTCACACATCGAAGTTATGTCCTGACGATGAAAACTTGAAGCACGAGGAAATTTGCTTATCTCAGTAGAATAACGGCTCATGAAGTGAGGCAAGCAGCAATGTGATTGGCTGATATTTAACACATATTGTGTTGGACACACTGTGTTGGATATTTTCTTTTTTCGTTTTTAACACACATTTAACACAAAATAACACAAAATGTGCTAAAATAGACATAACACAAACAATGTGTTAAAAATTAACACATCCTTTTTGAGAGTGTAGACTGTAATTGTCATTGGACATGCCTATTTTCCTTCAGTATACTTCCGTATACGCTTTTCATCCGTGTTTGAGTCAATGATACTTACATCACCACTGTCTCACACACCTCCTCTAGATTCCAGTCTCTCTCTCTCTTTGTCCCTCCCTCTCTGACTTTACTGCAGTTGCCTGTGACACATCAGTGTTGGTACAGGAAGCGTGCGTTTTCACAAGCCTCCAAAGAAAAGGATGGAGAAAGAGAGGAGAGAGTGAGAAAGAGCAAGGCGGTAGTCGTAATGGCATGTATTTGAAGCGCTGGAGTGAAGCCAGAGCGGGCTAGCAGCGTGCTGATGACATCAGCCTCCCCTCCTTCTATTCTGCCATTGAAACAAACGCTCTCTTCACAGAGTGAGAAAAAGAGAGAGGGAGGGAGACGGAGCTGTTAAACCATACGGAGTGAATGAGAGCGGCCGTTTATCCGCTGGGCTTTAGGACCCATCGTGGACAGGAAGAGTTACGCGAGCGAGGGAGCGTTGCTACTCTCTGCTGGGAGTCCATCCTCACCATTCCCTCGTTCACTCAAGACGCTTTACCACACAAAGTTTCATTGCGTGGCGTTCCGGGTTGGATGAAGCGGATGACACTCCCGCAAGCTGTCTGAGGAAACAGCGTAGTCTTGTTTTTGTTTATTCTCTTATCGCAAGTCATCTTGCTTGAGGTGCTTCCACTCTGTTGGATCCTTATGGGCCTCTCAGAGCCCCGCAGCTGATCTGAGTGTGTGTGTCTGTGTGTGTGTGTGTGTGTGTGTGTGTGTGTATGTGCAAACAGCACACGTGTGTGTCAGTGCGCGTTCAGAAGCATGCGCTTCTTCACAAGCCTGGGCAGAGGCTGAAACTTTGCCTGCCTGCAGGCGAGACGGGATGTGCGGGTGAGTGCGACGGACGTTTGGAGCGCAGAGCCAGCGGGACTGGCTGGAGAAACCAGTGCCTTCTTTTTACCCACAGTCCTCTGGTGGCGTCATGCTGAGTCTGCAGGATTCGGTGTTCTTTGAGATCAGCATCAAGTCTCTGCTCAAGTCCTGGAGTGGGAACTGTGAGTAACACACTATGTGCTTTATTGAGGTGAAGCATCCTGCTTTTACGTATGGGATAGTGCATGATGGTTCCTTAAAGAGTGTTGGCTGCGACAGGAGTGCGCATACACCCTCTCCTCTGCATAGATGCAGAATAGCACGACTTGATGATAGTGAATGTTGCTGAAATCAGTTTCAGAGCACACGCTTGACCTAAAGGATGGGTAGACAAACATTTCACGGTGTCACAGGGTTCCTACGCAGTTTGGAAAAGTATGGAAAACAGAAAGCAGAGTATGGAAAAATATTTGCATTTTCAGACTTAGAATTTTACAATCGAAAATTAAGACTTGTTTTCATGGCAGCTGTTTAGTGATTGTAAAACATGACTGAATGAATTCAAGGTGCACTTTTTCTTCTCAATAATCTAGCACCATATAACATAACCTCAAGGACTTTTGCAAAAATTAAAAAAATATACAGACTTTTATGTGTGCATGAGAAACCATTAAACTTACGCTAGATTTTGAATGTTTTTAAAGAAGTCTCTATGGCTTTATTTGATCCAAAGTTCCAGAGATCCAAATTTCTATTCATCGAAGAAACCTGAAAACCTTAAAATAGGCTGCTCTACTCAGTTTTCAACATAATAATAATAATTATTTATATTATATAAGTTTTTTTGAGCAGAAATTTAGAATATTAGAATTATTTCTGCATTGCAAAAAATGTTTTCTTCCTTAGTATTTTTGTCTTTTGGCTGCCACAGAGTATGCATGAAAGAGACCTTAGGCATTGAAACATGTCATACCACACTAATGAAGCCAAATTTTGAACACCTTTTTTTTTTTTAATACTTGTTTTTTTTTTCAATATAGACTTTTAAACTTGACAAATAGGACAATGCACAGTGTCATATTATGCCATAAGCCCATAAACAGTGTCATGTTTATTCTGCTATTCTACTCCGCTAAATTGGACATTAGGCCTTTCTAATAGAAAGCCACATTTTAGCATGTAGATCTCTTATTAATGGATGTGCATCAATGCTCTTTCTTAATTCATAGTAGGATGGCAGTGATGCACAAAGAAATAGGTTATATAAAACTAGAAATTCTAATGCATATGCATGCAAAAAAAATTGCACAAATGTTTCTTGTGTGCATGCAAAAGTCTTTTTTTTTTGTAATTTTTTTTAGGAACTGTTGTCAGAAAATCAATGGAAAAAAAAAAACCTGAGAAATTTTTTTTTTTTACAGATGATTATTATACCGGATATAGAGCTGAAATCAGAATCTGACAAACTTTAAGGTCTGAAAAAGTATGGAATTTTGAGATGTTGGAACCTTGACCACTTGATATGTTTAAAACACTTTCTTTCAGTGTCTAAAAGCACAGGTGTATGTGTGCCACTGCTGACTCTGTGTTCTGCAGTACGGCTCTGTCGTAGTCTTTTGCTCCTCGCCAGGTTCTCCACCTTGTTCTCTGTCCTTCCTTCATCTGATGTCCTCTTTGAAGGTCTTGAGTTTCACGTGATGATCGTCTGACAGCAAAGGAAGTGGCGTGTAGGATAATGGTGGAAGAGCCAGCGAAGAGTCCGATCAATGAAAGGAAACATTAGCAATCCCAGTGGAGGAAAAAAGCAATAGGATTGTAATCATACACGCATACATAGTGATATAGACACACACACACACACACACACAGGCACGTAATGTATTAGGAATATACTGTGCTTTGCATGAGGAGCGGGATCTAGTTTCAAGAGCTTGTGACATCCAACTGAGCCAGTGGACTCTTTCACTCTTCCCATTGCCTGTCTCTGGTTAGAAGTCATGTCAAAGACATAACTTTATGTCTCCAAATAAGAGCTACACACATGAGAAACTGCAGGTGAATTCTGTTGAAACTGTGGTATGCTTAGGTCTGTATTCTTAAGGTTAGACTTTTGTTTTTTTCACTTTGCATGTACTACAGAAATGATTTTTATTTATTTATTTTGATTTAAATTTAGACAGTTTTTCCACTTCTCTGCAATGCAGTTCTTAGTGTAGTGTGATTTGTTTTATTTTATCCCTCAAGTTAGACAGATTTCTACTTTGCATCTTCCACAGATGCTTGAGCAATCCGTCCTCTTTGTGAGCTTGGGCTTTTTAAAATGCAGTTGATTCCAATTCCGGATGTAGATGAAGTTCTTTGTGGATTATTTCTCTGCTGCAGGTCCAGCTGCAGTTGAAGGATTAGTTTACTTCCAGAATCAAAATGTTCTGATAATTTAAGGTTTTTGAGGAAAACATTCCAGGATTTTTCTGCATATAGTGGACTTCAATGAGAATCAGCAGGTTGAAGGCCAAAACTGCTGTTTCAATGCAGCTTCAAAAGGGTTTGCATGGTCCCAGCCAAGAAATAAGGGGCTTAATAGCAAAAGCGATCGCTAATTTTTAAAGAAAAATAGATTTATAGTCTTTTTAACCACAAATGCTTGTCATCTTGCATTTGTACCGAAAGAAAGTCAAACACCCTTTACAGAAAAAAAGTAAAACAACAATTTCGGATGATTTTGAAGTTGGAAAAGAAAATGAGCAGACGAAGAACTAAACGCATGTGACTTTTCCAATGTGATTATGTAATGCGTGAATTTTTAGTGCAAGACGAGCATTTGTAGTTAAAAAATATATACATTTTTATTTTTTAAAGAAAATGATAGATTGTTTTGCTCGGTAAAACCCTTATTCCTCAGCTAGGATTTTGTAGAGCCCTTTGAAGCTGTGTTAAAACTGCAATTTGGACCTTCAACCAGTTGATCCCCATTGAAGTCCACTATATGGAGAAAAATCCTGGCATTTTTTCCTCAGAAACCCTAGTGTCTTTGCAACTGAAGATAGAAAGACATGAACATCTTGGATGACATGGGGTGAGTAAATTATCATGAAATTTTTATTCTGGAAGCAAACTTCTCCTTTAAAACCAATTCATAGCTAGAAAACACTAAGATTTTAGCACTTTCTGAAACTCACTGCTATGCTTGTGCTTTCCATTAGCTTGTTCTTTTGGATTTATCATGTTTGGTGAGATGTTTTCACGTACAAATGTAGTAGCTCATAGTCACTGTTGACTTGGGTGAAGTACATCAACAGCTAGTAACGTCCAGCACCGTTGGAGAAATGTCACTTGGAGTTGGCATGCAACAGTAAGTCTCTCTCGCGCTCTCCAGTCTTGTGTGTTGGTGCCAATTCCCGTACGTTGGGCCTCTCTATTCAAACAATGAGGAGCGAGACCTAGTTTCAAGAGCTTGTCACATCCAACTGAGCCAGTGGACTCTTCCACTCTTCTCATTGCCCGTCTCTGGTTAGAAGTCAGGTCAAAGACGTAACTTTATGTCTCCTAGTAAGAGCAAAATAAATGAGAAACTGCAGGTGAATTCTGTTGAAACTGTAGAGTGTGTAGGTCTGCAAAGAGACTCGATCGGAGGAATCTGGGCATGTTGAGACACTCCAGAAATAATGTTGACACTGTATTAGAACCATAGCAGATTAATCTCTCTCTCTTTCAAACACACAAACACAGCCCCTTTACACTCCATCATGCATGACGCAGGTGTAAGCCCACCACAGAGAATTCAGAGAATTCAGTTTTAGTTGAAATGGCTCATTTTTATTTTTGCATGTTGCATTTTCAGCATTTCCACTAGTTTTTTCGCTAATTTCCACTCTACTGGAAGTCAGTGGTTTTCAATGGAGAGTAATAAATTACATCTAGAATAATTAGCAATATTAGTTTTGTTGACTTCTAAGCATGTTGAATGTTCAGGTTTGGTTATGCAAGAATGCAAGTTAATGCATCAGACGAGCATTCATTTTCCTGTGTTTGCATGCTTGTTTCTTGTATTTTGGATTGAAGAATTCAATTCAAGAATAAATTTCCTGATAATTTAAGGTTTTTGAGGTAGACATTCTAGGATTTTTTTTCTGTATAGTGGACTTTATTGGGGATGAGTGGGTTAAAACTGTTTCAATGCAGCTTTAAAGGGCTTTGCATGATCCCAGCCGAGAAAGAAGTGGCTTAATAGCGAAAGCGATCGTTAATTTTATAAGAAAAATACAGATTTCTAGTCCTTTTTAACCACAAGTGCTTGTCATCATGCATTTGCACCAACGCGAATGTGCAAAGAGAGTCAAACAACCTACAAAAAAGGTAAAACAACAATGGCAGACAATTTTGAAGTTTTTCGCCTTACCCTACCCTTTTCCCCAAAGTACGCAAACGAAGACCTAAATGCACATGACTTTTCCAATATGATTATGTAATGCGTTAATTTGTAGACGTGCATCAGAGCTAGTGCAAGAAAAGCATTTTATTTTTATTTTTTCTGAATTTTATTTTTGCAAAAGGAAAGTGTAAGAACGCATTCTTAAGTTGCATTTTCAGCATTTCCACTAGCTTTTCCACTAATTTCCACTGTACTGGAAGTCATTAATTTTCAATGGAGAGTAAAAAATTACATCTAGAATAATTCGCAGTTTTGCTGACTTCTAAGCATGTTGGGTGGAGTTTATTAGCTAAATACCTGAATCATAACACATCTGGTTTAATAGCATTTGAAAGCAGATATTTACAGGATATTTACAGATGCTTTTGCCCTGTTAAGTGTTCAGGTTTGATTATGGCCACTTTAGCGCAAGAATGCAAGTTAATGCATCAGACGTGCATTCGTTTTCCTGTGTTTGCATACTTGTTTCTTGTATTTTGGATTGATTTGGTTTGGTGGAGTGCTGAATAAGCCACTCAGAGACTTTTATTTTCACAATTTCGGAGCATTAACTTTTCTTTCCCAAGCTTGGTCTTTGGTCTTTATAGCTAAACTGCGCCAAGCACACTATCACACACTGCTATGATTTCTGTAGCTGTGGCTTCAACTAGCTGAGTATAATGTAGATGATGATGTCATTGAGGTTATTTGATCTCTGTGTGTGATCGCCTCGGTCTCTGACGGACAGACCGCATCCGCATGACTCTGTCCTGGAAATCATAGCATTTGTGTGTGTGTGAGTCTGTTTGTATCTCACTTACCCAATTAAAGCCCTATTTGGATGGGACTAGTTTCCCTCAGGAGTTTAGGTAGATTCGAGTTCGGCAGACATACGACTCCCAGAGACGTTCTAATTTAGTTTCGAATTGTCTGTTTGTCTTTTTAAAGGGATAGTTCACTCAAAAATAAAAATTTTGCCATTAATTACTCTTGAGCTGCAAAACGATTAGTCGCGATTAATCGATTCAAAATAAGTTTATGTTTGCATACTGTTTGTGTGTGTACTGTGTATATTTATTATGTTTATATAAATACACTCGCACTCACATATACACTGCCACTCAAAAGTTTGGGATAAGATTTTATGTTTTTTTGATCAAAAATACAGAAAAAAGTAATATTATTAAATATTATTGCAATTCAAAATAAGTTTTTTTTTAATTTTAATAAACCTAAAAATAGAATTTATTTCTGTGATGCAAAGCTGAATTTTCAGCATCATTACTCCAGTCTTCAGTGTCATGTGATTCTTCGGAAATCATTCTAATACACTGATTTATTTTTATTGTCAATGTTGGAAACAGTTGTGCTGCTTAATATATTTTTGGAACCTGTGATACTTTTTTCAGGATTCTTTGATGAATAAAAAGTTAAATAGAACAGCATTTATTCAAAATAGAAAGTCTTTACTAATACTTTTTATCAATTTAACACATCCTTGCTGAATAAAAGTATTAATTTCTTTCAAAGAGTGAAAGAAAGAAAAAAAATACTGACCCCAAACTTTGAACGAGGTGTTTATTGTTACAAAAGTTTTCTATTTTAAATAAATGCGGTTATTTTTAATGTTTTATTGATCAAAGAATCCTGACAAAGGTATCACGGGTTCCAAAAAAAAAAATACTGTTTTCAACACTAATAATAAATCAGCATATTAGAATGATTTCTGAAGGATCGTGTGACACTGAAGACTGGAGTAATGATGCTGAAAATTCAGCTTTGCATCACAGGAATAAATTATATTTTAAAGTATATTAAAACAGAAAACCACTATTTTAAATTGCATTAACATTCCACCAAATTTTTAATAAAATAAACACAGCTTTGATGTCAAATGATAAATTGCGATTAATCGCATCCAAAATAAAAGTTTGTGTGTACATAATATATGTGTGAGTACTGTGTATATTTATTATGTATATATAAATACACACACTTTCACGTGTATATATTTAAGAAAAAAAATACATTTTGTTTATATATATATATATATATATATATATATATATATATATATATATACACATACATAATAAACAGTAATTACATAGAAGTGTGTACATACAAATACATACAATTCATACAAATACTTTTTTAAATATATGCGTGTGTGTTTATTTATATATACATACACATAATAAATATACACAGTACACACACATATAGTTTGTAAACATAACTTTTATTTTAAATCGATTAATCGCGACTAATCATTTTGCAACTCCAAATTACTCACCTTCATGTCGTTCCAAGACATCATTAAAATAGTGGCATTAAAAATGTGACATCAGTGGTTCAACCGTAAGTCTATGAAGCTACAAGAATACTTTTTGTGTGCAAAGAAAACAACAATTTCTTCTCTTCCGTTGGATTCACAAATGACTCTAGAAGACATGTAATAAAAATTATTGAAAATGGTTCTGATTCACATTTAAATGTTTTGAAACAATACGATTTTTAATCACAAATGGCTAGATTTGTCATTAAGTGTGACTTCACAGTTCTTTAGACATTAATCCTGTCCGAATGTTGTTTCTGACAGTATTTGCAGGAAGTGGGGGTGCTAAAGCACACAGTGCTCAGCTGTGTGAGTTCACATGCAGTCAGGGAATCATGTCTTGTGTAGCTCAGAGTATCAGAATGTCCTAGCAAACAACAAACAGACTCTGCATTAATGGTCCCTGTGTGTGACTCCATTCCATGTGACTGTCTGCCTCACTCAGAGGCACAAATGTGTGCTATGGGGTCAGCAATGCAGCCCAGTGTGTCACAATTATCCAGCACATCCACCAGAGGAATGGAGGGAAAGAAGAAGAGAGAGAGACTTGCATTTTTCCTCCTCGCTTCTTTTGCTCATCCTTTCTGCATCACCGAGTGGAAAAGTACAAACAATGTTAGAATGCCCGTCAGCAGGCCTGTCGGCCAATCAGATGAGAGCCTGGGGACCCTGTTACACTACCGGCCAATGAAAGCTGGCAGTGTGACATCATAGGGACGGGGAGGTGTTGCTAAACAGGAAACAAAAGAGTGAGTGTTTGTACATAGACAAACAAACACGCAAACAGCTCTGGGGATGGAGTCTTGCGTGTGTCCCTCTTTCTCATTCCTCTGAGTGTGTGAATGTTTTTGTTTTATTATTGTGGGAGATGTGGGGAGTTGCTAGGTGTGACCCTGCTTTCTCCTCTGAAAAACTCATTAAATTTCACAGGGATTTTTTTTTATTCATCCTCCTATTATTGTTTGAACTTCTCTCGCCTCATCGTGGTTTCTCCAGCAACCTGTGGGAGACAAGGGCAGGGATTTCCTGAGCCGAGTTGACATGTGACACACACACACACACACACACACACACACACACACACACACACACACACACAGTTTTTCCAGTCTTTCTGCATTCATGGCTAGTTTTAAAAAATGTCAGTTGTACCTTAATCCACATATGCAATCTTTATCTGTGTTCAAGAAAAACAGGGTGTCTGTGAACTTATCAGTGCATTGGAATGCTTTAGGAATGTCAGACTTATGACTAAGCGTTTAATAATTTTTTTAATTTATATTTATTTAAATGTTTATGTATTGTGCATTTTATTTTTTTTATTTTTTATTTTATGTATTTTTCTCTTTTTTTATTTGTTTGTTTTTTTAATTGAATTTGAAGTTAAAATTATTTTTAATTTTTTTATTTATTTATATTATTTATTACAATGCTTACAGATTAAAATAAATGTACAATACATAAGCATTGTAATAAATAATATAACAAATAAATTAAAATTTAAAATTAAAATTTAACTTTAAAAATAATTGAATTGAAAAATGAATACATATTTATTTTTACTGATTCATCTCTTTTTTAAATTTGTTTCTTAAATGAATTAGAAGTTAAAATATAATTGTTTTATTTATTTGTTATTTATTACAATGCTTATAGATTAACATAAATGTACAATACATAAGCATTGTTATAAATAATAACAAATAAATAAAAATATAAAAAAATTAAATTAAACTTCAAAAATAATTTAATTGAAAAATGAATACATATTTATTTTTACTGATTTATCTCTTTTTTTATTTGTTTTTTAATTCAATTTGAAGTTAAAATATTATTTTTTTTATTTTTATTTATTTGTTATATTATTTATTACAATGCTTATAGACTAAAATAAATGTACAAAGCATTGTAATAAATAAATAAAATATAAAAATTGAATCTGAAAAACATATTTATTTTTTACAGATTTCTCTTTTTATTTATTTATTTTTTTTATTGAATTTTATTTAAAGTTCAAGGAAATCCACTTTGTTCAAAGCTAATGAGTAATTGTGTTTAAAATAATCATGCTCTCGATATTATAGTGATCTTGATGATTTTTGGCATTTCTGTAGAGGTTAGGTTTAGGTACAGGGGATACAGTATGTTTTTCAATATAAAAATCATTGTCTATGTGCAGTCATCATGAAAACACAACCCAACAAGAGTGTTTGTGTGTTGGTCTTGATTAATAGTCTATATTTATAGCATGTTAACTTTTTAATGTGCTGAGACAACGATAAGTAAGCCATTCATAGTTGAAGTCTTAAGTCTGAAGTGTAAATCTGTGGCTCTGGTAATATCAAAAGTAGTTTAATTTTTGTGGTCCAAAATGGCAATGTCCACCTCAACCAGTACCGGTAATTGAAATAAGATGTTTAGCTGGAAACTGATTTATTTCAAACAATGGTAGACAGGCAAATGAGGCTGCATATATTATACTAGGGATGTGGTTTAGTGTGGAAAATCAGTTCTGAGTTGCTGTAGATAAAAATGTATGTTTATGTGGAAGTTTGTGTGCTCTTGAAAAAGCAACTGGATCAATAGTGTTTGATGATATTGTTAATACACCTATATTGGCCTCGAATTTGGAAAACCACGACTTTCAGCCTTTTAAAGTATTAGTTCACTTCCAGAATAAAATTCACAAAAATGTTCTCACCCCTGTGTCATCCAAGATGTTTGTGTTTGTCTTTATTCAGTCGATAAGAAATTAAAGTTTTTGAGGAAAATATTCCAGGGTCATTCCGTGTCAAATCAACCAAATTTCAGAAACTTCCCTGGTTTTTATTTTTGATTTTGCTAATATCTTTTCATTAGAAAGCCGAAACATTACATGTAATGAATGAATATTTACTGAGTAATCCACTGTTTTGTAGACGAGGGTCAAAATGGTCATTTTCACCTGAGATTCGGAGCCAAAATGCAGCGGGGTAAAAATGACTTCAGATGGCAAGCATCATAATGTTATTTTTAGTAGGTCTGTTGGTAAAATCTGTTGACTTCAGCAATCTTTATTGCATTATGTGCTAATGTTGACCGTTCAAAAATGGGGAAACGGCACTTTTCAAGTTTTTCTCCAAAGTTTGCATGCCTGCATTGCATGCCAAGAAGTATTAAAGACATCATAATGCTTTTTTAGTTATTGGGTCTAAACAAACTTTACTTTTGGCATGTTTATTTTTATGAGATTCGGTTCCAGAGATATTGGAATTTCAATATGGCTCCAGGAGTAAATCGTTAAAATGTACATTTTAAGTGGTCAAAAACCAAATGTGGATCAGTTTGCAAAAATATGATACTACTTTTCTTTAAAGAGGAATGTCTGAAGAACAAATAATTGTTGAAACTGTAGATGTATCTTGTTTCCTTCTGTCAAGACCATTGCATTAAACATACCAGTCTGAGAGCCAACATTATTTTTATTTTTCAAAGTTTGTGTGCCTATAACTCAAGAAGTATTAAAGATATCACAATATTATTTTAGATTGTAGTTGTTAATAAACTGTTCTTGTGGAATCTTACATTTCAAGACCCAACATTGCTCAGTCACAGAGATATGGGGATCTCAAAAAGCCAGATTACAGGAATGCAAACTTTGGAGACAAAAAAAATTGAAAAGTGCCATTTCCCCATTTTTGAATGGTCACCATTGGCACATAATGCAACAAAGATTGCTTAAGTTTAAATTTACTAACAGACCTACCAAACGCTGTGTAAAAATAACATTATGATGCTGCTATCTTTCTAAAGTGATTTCTACCCTCCTGTAATTTGACTGAATCACAGGTGAAAATTGCCATTTTGACCCCCCTCTACAAAACAGTGGATTACTCAGTAAATTTTCATCCATGACATGTACTATTTTGGCTTTCATCACTATACATGTCTATCTTTCTTCAGAAGAAATATTAGCAAAATCAAAAATCTGAGCTGTGGACTTCTGGTTGAGTGAACACAGAATGACCCTCGAGGATTTTTCCTATATAGTGGACATCAATGGGGATCAACAGGTTGAAGGTCTGGGTTGCAGTTTCATTGCAGCTTTAAAAGGCTCTACACAATCCCAGCTGAGGAATAAGGGTCTTATCTAGTGAAATGATCAGTCATTTACTAATAAAAATACAAATTTATATACTTTTTAACCACAAATACTTTCTATTTTCTGCTTGAGCACTTACTAAGGTTCAAAACCTTTTCATTGTGCATTCAGAATGCTTTGTAATGTTACATATCTATCTGTCTCTCTTTCTTGACAGCCTCAGTCCCTGTCAGCAACAGCAGTGTGAGTAGGCGAGGAACATCCCCCTCGGCCCCGCCCAGCTGGGAGAAACGTAGCATCCACCCCGCCACCATGTCCAGCATCACCATCGACCCCGAGCTCAAGCCCGGGGAGTTTGTCATCAAGAGCCTCTTCGCAGAGTTCGCTGTGCTCGCCGAGAAGAAGATCGAGGTGGTCATGGCTGAACCGCTGGTGAGTATTAGACAAAAATGAATAAAGAAAACTAAATGTTTAATTAAAAATATTTATTTATAGCAAATACAAAAATACAGTTATAATAAAATATTTGCTTGGCCCAGTGAAAATGTTAGCAAGGCAAATAAAAATCCATTCAAGCAGGAAAAAACCTTTACATTTGTGACCCTGGACCACAAAACCAGTCATAAGGGTCAAGCTGTAGAAATTGAGATTCATTCATCTGAAAGCTGAATAAATAAATCATTGATGAGGTTTGTTAGGATATAACAATATTTGGCCGAGATGCAATTATTTGAAAATCTGAAATCTGAGGGTGCAAAAAAATCCAAATTAAAAAAGTTGTCCAAATGAAGTTCTTAGCAATGCATATTACCAATCAAAAATTAAGTTTTGATATATTTAGGGTAGGAAATTTACAAAATATCTTTATATCAAAACATGATCTTTACTTAAGGCGACACACTGCGGGTGAATAGGGTAAAAAAAATTAACTAATAGTTATCGTCTTACTTATCCAGTTAATTGATTACATTGATAATCGCAAACATTTTTTGTATTACAAGTTTTCTAAGATGTTAGGTTTAAATATGCAAATGAAATATGCACCAATTAGCATACATTTCTAGTACAAAAATCTAAACACTGGATCAGTTTTAAAATTCTTGTTTAATATTTTTTACATATTAGAGTCGAATGTTTTTACAGAGGGGATTTTGGGCTCATTTTGTCACTCCATAATTCAGAAAAAAATTATAACAGACAGAAAACAATGTATTTTTTACCATTTTGGGGGGAATAAAATGTTGTATAAAATCAAGCAAATCATATATGAATCAAGCAAATCCCTCTGTAAAAAACTTAAGAATATAGACAGGAATAAAAATGTTAACTTTGTGTTAGTGCTACTGAAGTGGAGATTTATGGCTCAGTGTAGGAGAAAAAATAAATTTTGAGAAAACGGCCTTTAATATGTATTGTTATTGAAATCTATTGACACAAATAGATAAAATAAACTAAGCGTTCCTCTAAAAGAAACACTTAACAGTGTCTTTTGGGTGTTTTCTTTTCAATAGTCTAAAAAACACTTTATGAAACACCAAAAAAGCCCAAAATCTTAAATTTGACAGGTGTTTTTGCTTGCAGTGTCTCCCCTTAATATCCTAATGATTTTTGTCATAATTGTCACCCATACAATGTGTTTTTGGTTATTGCTACAAATATACCATGCTACTTAAGACTGGTTTTGTGGTCCAGGGTCACATTTGAGCTCTGGTAATATAAATAGATTGTATTGCGTTTAATATAATATAATTTTTTATTCAGGAAGGATGCATCAAATTGATAAAAAGTGACATTTAAAATGTAAAAAGATTTCTACATCAAATCAAAGCTCTTTCTATTCATCAAAAAGACCCGAAAGATCTTGCTTTTCACAGAAATATTAAGCACAACTGTTTTCAACATAATTTCTTAATCCACCAAATCAGCATATTAGAATGATTTCTGAAGGATCATGTGATGCTGAAGAGTGAAGACTGGAGTAATGATGCTGAAAATTCAGCTTTGCCATCACAGGAATAAATTAAGAGAGTGCATTCATTAAAAACATGTTAATATCTCCAAACATCTGAACATTTGACATTGGCACTCCATGTCCAAAAGTTTGCTGACTCCTTTTTCCTCAGGGTTTGAGGTGAAAGGTCAGTTGTTATGCTTTGAGACTGTTGGATTATTTTGAGAAAAAGAGAGGCTGTTGTGTGTGTCTGAACAGAACACACACATGCACACACATACACTCACCCCATGCATTCCCAGAAACAGAAGCAGAGGTTTGGATTCTTGGAATGCTGTTCTGTTGGATTCTTCTCAGAGCCCCTCGTGCTGAAATACACACACTCCCTCTCTCTCCAGACTTGTCCTTAAACACTTCCTCTCTGTGTTCCCTCCTTTCTCTCTCTTTCTCTCCTTGTGTGTTTACTCAGTGGTAGATTGGGCTCTCTCTCAGTTTACTCAGCAAGAGTTTAAACTGGTAATAACTGTATCGAGAGGCTGCAGAGAGGAGCTGCTTTATAAAACACTGACATTCAGCTCTCTGACTTTGAACTTCTCCCTCATAGTAAAGTGTTTGTTCAAATGTAAACCAGATAACAGAGCATTCAAAGTGTCTTCTGCCATTAACCAGGAGTCCTGAGTCATTTTACAGTCAACTTTAACTACAAAATTACTCTGTAAAAATGAGTAGAGACTGAGGAGAGATTCAGTTTCTCGGGGCCTGAAATTTATGTCTATGATTAAATGTCTCACTTTGGTGTATTAGATTAGATTTGTTAAGTAGCACAAAGTCAGTTGAGTAAAAACTGTATTTCACTTAACTGTTATGCTGACCTGCTTTTTATTCAGATTGGAAAGATTTATAACTGATGATGTATATTTATAAATGAAAGATTGCATTAAAAATCACTCAAACTTGTATGATCTATAATGAAATTATATAATATTTTATAAATGCATGTACACTACTTATCAAAAGTTGGGGTCAGCAAGATTTATTTTTTAAATAAAATAATTTTATTTAGCTAAGATGAATTAAATCGAATAAAAGTGACCGTAAAGGCATTTATAATGTTGCAGATTTCCATTTTTTTTGCTGTGCTTTTGAACTTACTTTTTTTTTTTTTTTTTTTTTTTAATATAGAATCCTGAATCACATTAGGTTCATCTATAAATATGCTACACTACAATACAAAAGATTTTTAAAGTTTTTTTTAAAGAATTAAAACAATAATGACATTACTACTTTTATTTAGCAAGGATGCTTTAAATTGATCAAAAATGATGATAAAGGCATTTATAATGTTACAAAAGAAGAGAAATGCTTAATTAAAGAAACCTAAAAAAATTTCTACTTGGCTGTTTTCAACATTAATAATAATAGTAATAATTAATAATAAATATTTGAGCAGCAAATCAGCATAGAATGATTTCTGAAGGATCATGTGACTGAAGTAATGATGCTAAAAATTCAGCATTGGAATCACAGGAATAAATTACATTTTAAAATATATTCAAATAGAAACAAATAGTTTTAAATGGTAAAAATATTTCAGTATTTTTCTGTACTTTAGATTAAATAAATGCCGGCTTGGTGAGCAGAAGAGACTTCTTAAAAAAAAAAAAACTTCTTAAAATTAAAAATCCTACTGTTCAAAAACTTTTGACTGGTAGTGTATGAAATATTTAAATAAAATATGTATTGTAAATTCAATATCAGTACATCCCTATTTACTAATTTTAAACAGTTTTTGTTGATCCATTTATCATTTATTAATTTACGCTGTATGTATGTTTGTTTGTTTTTTAGGAGAAGCCCCTTTCCCGCTCACTGCAAAGAGGAGAAGATGCACAATTTGATCAGGTTAGTATATGTCTTATTTCATTATTTTAATACTTATAAATGTGTATTACATCTCTTTCCAATCCTCTTTGCTTTTCACTCCTCTCTTTCGCTCACTCTCCATCGCTCATTTCTGATTAGCGCAGAACTTTTAACAGCAGAGCTGCAGCAAAATGCTTTGTTTAGCAAAACGCAAAGCAAATGAGACATCATCCTGCAATGGATCCAGTCAGTGCCATTAGGCCTGTGTGTGAGAAAGAATGAGCCAGTGAGAATGTGCTCTGTATGCAGAAAATCACAGCAATATGTGTCTGTGTGCCTTTATACTTTAGAGCAACCAGAGTTTTGGTGTGTGTGCGCTGGACATTGCCAGGAGCAGAATCGCTGTGTCATCCGCAGCAGTAGATCAGCACAGGCTGCTGGGAGTGTGTGTGTGTGTGTGTGTGTGTGTGTGTGTGTGTGTGTGTGTGTGTGTGTGTGTGTGTGTGTGTGTGTGTGTGTGTGTGTGTGTGTGTGTGTGTGTGTGAATATATCAGTTCAGGGTGTTGGAGTGTGTCTGCCAAGTGCCATGAGGGCCAGGAGAGCAGTTACATAACTCTCCTTAACCACATACATCATCCTGTCCCACACACTGACGAAGGACGCATACACATATACAAAATCAAATTTGAACCTGGATATAAACAGAACTTCTTTTTTTCAAAGTTTTGGAACTTTGAAGTATTTTCAAACAAAGGAACATTATGATGTAAATCGAATAAGATGCGTATCAGATTCTAGATCACTAATGAAATGAGTGAATTTGTGAGCAAGCATGTGATTCTGTACAGAGGGTCAGATGTTCTTTCTTCCATTGAAGCCCAAAATGCTCTTTGGGATCATCTCAGATAATGCTAGAGAACATGATGATCAGGTTTGATGATTTGCTCGTGATGTTCTTTATTTTACATCTGCTAAACTGTGTTTTAGTATTTCTATTAGTGCTGTCAAAGTTAGCGTGTTAAAGAGATGATGAACATTTGATGTTTATCTGCTTACCCCCAGGGTGAGTTTGTTTCTTTAGTAGAACACAAATGAAGATTTTTAACTCAAACCATTGCATCTGTCAGTCATATAATGGCAGTCAATGGGACCCACTACTTTGAGAGTCAAAAAAACAGACAAAACCAAATTAAACCCTGCGCCTTGTGACGATACATTGAGGTCTTAACACGTGAAACAATCAGTCTTACCTGGGGGTAAGCAGATAAACATAACATTTTCATTTTTGGGTGAACTATCCATTTAACGCAGGCGATTCATCTTTGCAGTTTAATGGCATTAAAATATTTAATGCAGGGCCATGGCTTAGTGTTTGATAACAAACTACTTGGTAAAATAATAGGTTTGTGTGAAGATTGTTTTAAGTTCACTTCACACAAAGTCTAGTCTAATAAATGTTAAATTGATAGCTCTCAGTTATACTGTAATGTTGAACGGCTGTAGTTAATAGTTAAATATTAGGGGGAAAAAGTACAATTTTCCTAGAGACATCAGTAAAATTGATATCAGTGATGCTCACCTTCAGTCATTATTTGATAGATATTATGTAAAATATATGGCTTATGTTTTTTAGTTTCTATTTGTAGCCCTGAACCACAAAACCAGTCATAAGGGTCAATTTTTTAAAATTGAGATTTATACAGAATGATATCCTGAAATAATTCAGGAATATCCTGAATAAATAAGCTTTCCATTGATGTATGGTTTGTTATGATAGGACAATATTTGCCCGAGATGCAACTGTTTGCAAATCAGGAATATGAGAGTGCAAAAAATTTAAATATTGAGAAAATCACCTTGAAAGTTGTCCAAATTAAGTTCTTTGCAATTGCATAATATTACTCAAAAAATTAAGTTTTGATATATTTACGGTAGAAACTTTCAGAATATCTTCATGGAAAATGATCTTTACTTAATATCCTAATAATTTTTGGCATAAAAGAACATTTTTGACCCATGTAATGTATTGTTAGCTATTGCTACAAATATACCTGTGCTACTTAAGACTGGTTTTGTGGTCCAGGGTCACATTTAGCTTTAATTTATTTTTGTTTTGGTAATTGTAGTCCAACTTATTTTCAATCACAACGTTTAGATCAACTTGTTAAAGTTTTACATATAAACTTTATATTTGATTTTAGCATTATTAAAACAATTTTAATAGTTTTACTTAACACTACATGAAAAATAAATGTAAATGTTTATCACAAGTGTGATGAGTTCATGCAAACAAAAAAAGTTTAAAGCAAATGAAAGAAAAACTAAATATTACAACATTATGAAATTCATGTTGAACAGTTTCACTCAAATTGTTGTAATGATAATATAAAATGGAAAGAAAAATGTATTAAACTAGAAAAATGTCACATGGATCCCAGTGTGCCTTAGAACATCTCACTTTATTAACAAGCACACTTTTACATTCTGCGCATTAGTAGCATTTTTTTTTCTTCACAGCGCTAGCACGCACACACTGATTTGGCTATTGGATTTGCCTGTGCCGAGTCTCAGGAACTGCATGTTCAGTCGGTGACGTGTTGTGACTGCAGAGGGATCTGTGTGCTGAATCACACCACAGTGAACTATACCATCCCTCACTCACTCATCAGCATACACGCACATCTACTCCCTTACTTTCTCTCTCTGTGTGTGTGTGTGTGTGTGTGTGTGTGTGTGTGTGTGTGTGTGTGTGTGTGTGTGTGTGTGTGTGTGTGATGGCTGGTGCTGGGTTACTGCAGTGAAAGGTTGAGTAACCACTGGACGTATCATCCTACACCCATCCTGCCCTCACAAAAGGACAGATCAATACCTGACTGCACTCAAAAGCGCTGCCATATCTCTTGCTTCCCTTTCCTTTTCTTTCCATTTTCATCCATTTATATATTGTTATCTGTTTAGATCTTTTGCTTCAGTAGACTTGACAGTGTTGTTTACCTATTAGGTTTTACAGACATAAAAATGGCTTCCTCTATTAGTGATTGAATATAAACCTAATAGACAACTCAGATCTCTAGGATCGAGTCAGTTAGTAATATCAAGGGTTCACACAAAACAAGGGGAATCCGCTTTTAGCTATTATGCCGCCCACAGTTGGAATCAGCTTCCAGAAGAGATCAGATGTGCTAATACATTAGCCACATTTAAATGCAGACTCAAAACTCATCTGTTTAGTTGTGCATTTATTGAATGAGCACTGTGCTACGTCCGAACAGATTGCATTATTTTATGTATAATCATTTTACTGTGCTAATTAATTTTAAATCAATTTTTTAAATCATCTTAAATGTTCTTAAATTCTCTGTTTTTATTGTTGTGATTATTATTTAAAATTTTTATGCTATTGTGATTTTTAATTCCTTTTATGTACAGCACTTTGAATTGCCGTTGTGTATGAAATGTGCTATATAAATAAACTTGCCTTGCCTTCTGTGCTGCAAATAACTGATATTTTAGAGATGGAAAAAGTTTGCATGTTTTAATTGAAGGTTTTTTTGATCCTCTTTGAAATAACATGCAGTGATGAATCATGTACAACAACCTCAGCGCCATTTATAATTTATTATTTCAGTTTATTTGTTTTATTTATTATTTATCACTCTGTATTGTGACGTACATCCGAGTGAACCAGATTCAGATCTAAATAACATTTTAATTAAATATGACAATATAAAAAAGATGCATGGATGATTTTTTTGTTACAAGATCAATAACTTGCATTTTATGCATTGAAGGGAAGACACTGCAGGCAAAAACGCTGGTTTGTCATGTATCTGTCAAGTTTGAGAATTTGGGCTTTCTCTTTTTTCATAAAGTGTTTTTTTCAGACTAGTAGAAAGAAAACATCCAGAAGACACTATTAAGTGTTTCTTTTATAGCACTTCATCTATTTGTGTCAATAGATCTCAATTACAATACATATTTTTAAAGGCCATTTAACAATGAGTTTTTCTCTTACACCATAAATCTTCATTTCAGTAGCACTTGCACACACCAACCTTTACATTTTTATTCCTGTCTGTATCCTGAAGGTTTTCACAGAGGGATTTGTTCATATATAATTAGCTTTATTATATACAGCATTTTATTCCCCCAAAATTGCGAAAATATGTTTTCTATCTGTTCTAAGTCATGGAGTGACAAAATGAGAAACCCAAAATTCCCTCTGTAAACACATTTGACTTTAATATGTCAAAAATATTAAACAAGTGATTTGAAACTGACTTTTTTTTACTAGAAATGTGTGCAAATTAGTTAATATTTCATTAAATAATGCTCATTTGCATATTTAAACCTAACATTTTAGAAAACTTGTAATACAAAAAATGTTTGCAATTATCAATGTAGTCAATGAACTGGGTAAGTAAGACGATAACTATTTTTTTTTTTTTACCCTATTCACCTGCAGTGTCTCGCCTTAATAGATAAATAATTTATTAAAGCGATAGTTCCATTAAAAAATAAAAATTCTGTCATAATCACTCACCCTTATGTCGTTTCAAACCTGTAAAGACCTTCGTTCATCTTTGGAACACAAATTAAGATATTTTTGATGATATCTGAGAACTTTCTGACCCTGCATAAACAGCAACACAACTACAATGTTCAAGACCCAGAAAGGTAGTAAGGACACTGATAAAATAGTCCATGTGACATCAGTGGTTCAACCTTAATTTCATGAAATTACATTTCTGTGTCAGTCATTTTTTGGTAAACAATACCTTCAGTATTTAGTAAATATTTGATTTTATGTTGTGTTTAACCCACATAAAGTCTCTGTCATTGAGCTGTATTATTGTGGTTTTGTGTTCCAGTTAATAAGCTCTATGAGCTCCATAGCAGAACACTGTTTGCCTTCGCTGTTGCGGACGTTGTTTGACTGGTACAGAAGACAGAGTGGGACAGAAGACGAGTCGTACGAGTACAGACCTCGCTCCAGCACCAAGTCCAAAGGGTGGGCAGATACGCAAATATACAGTCAAACCAAAATTTATTCAGACACCTTCAACATTTCCCACATTATAGTTTAGAAAATGGTAATAAAATATGACAAGAACTCAGTTGAACGGTGTCAGAACAAATCTTGGTAATCACAAATGAATTACAGTCAAACCTTCACCTTCAACATTTCTCACATTATCACAGTTTATTCGCTATAGTTTAGAAAATGGTAATAAACTATGACAAGAACAAATTCTTCTTGATAATGTCATATAACTTTGATAAAAAGCAGGGCTCTATGCTTACTTTTCTTTTTAGGAGTACTTTAAACATTTAGGAGCACAGTCAAAATTTCAGGAGCGCCTTTTAATCAATCCTGAAAATGTTTTTGACAACTTTATTGAATGTATGTCATCTTTTATTTTTTATTAAATATGTTTAAGCTTTTTAATTTTTTTTTTTTTTTAGTAAAACAACAGAATAAGAACAAGTAGACTAGGTTACCAATCAAATTAAATCAGTATTAATACAATTAATTTGGTGGCACAGAAGAACACAAAAGTGTCTTGTAGGTGTATTTTCATGTTTGATGATGCTCAGAGGTAGCAAGAGTGCAATCAATTTCATACATTTATGTTGAGGTTAATGTTTTCAAAATGTAAAATTATAATTTATAATCAGTGTTGTGCAAGTTACTTCCAAAACGTAATACATTATATATTACTAGTTACTGTCTTTTAATAGTAATTAGTTACATTACAATATTACTGTCTCTAAATTGTAATGCGTTACACTACTTTTAAGTTACTGTTGAGTTACTTTCATCAAATTATCCACAGATTATAAAATGCCAAAAAAAAGTTTAGAGCTGCTCATTATACATGAAGTTTAGGATAGCTAGCATAAAATTATAAAAACATATTTAGGTAGGCCTACCGGTATGTCTATTAATGTTACGTTGTAGTTTAGGTTAAACATGGATAAGCACAAAACTCATTAATACTTTCAGAAATAACACCGATAAATAAAGCAAAGTGTTATAATGTACAATCATTAAACACAATGAATAGCCTATAGGCTATTTTAAATGGTTTTCAGAACAAAACAAGAATGAAGAATACAAGTTGCTAAACAAGCCAAAACGAATGAGGGTAAAAGCGAAACTAAAAACAAACGGCGTTGTTCTCGTGCAGCCTACCTCTCTCATTCTGCATCAATCCAATTAAATGTGTCCATATTCGTGATGTATTTGAATGCTAAACTATTATGTAAACCAGGATTTGTACTTAACGCGCTTATAAAACATCCTCCTCACATGAGCAAATATGTGTTTGGCTCGAGCGCAGGCTGACGGCACGGATACTATGCAGTACGCACTATTTCATTTTACCAGTGACTGTATTTTATTCTTATAATTAACAGACTGCAACTTTTGCAACGCTGTGTGTGCGTGAGGCGCCGGGGCAATCGAATAGCGGAATAACTCCGTCATTTTTGGTCATGCAGATCATTTAAAACTGCAGTGTGTTTACTTTTATTTCTGTCATCTCGGTTTCCTTTCCGTGAACTTTCGTAGAGCGCCACTCCACACAAAAGTGAACCAAACTCAGCAGCATATGTCACTCAGTCTTTTCGTTTTGAAAATCAGATATATTTCGCGTATTCATCCATTTTATATGCGGACTATGATTTAATAAAAACAGATTTTGTCATTTTTAGCTTAATTTTTGTTGCTTATGCACTCGTCCGTCATTTTTTCTCTTCTCCGACTCCGCAGCTCTCATCTTTAGTGTTACGTGGCACCAGTCTAGATGTTTCTAGGAGTTACTCGTGCTGTTTCTCCATAACGGGAGTGCGTCCATCTCATAAATGTAGAATTCGTCTCTGCAGTCATCTCAACCATCGAATTCCAGCAACAGGAAGACAAAATATTTTACTTGTGGACTTTTTTTAATTCACAAATTAATTTTGAGTTAAAATATGTTGATGTAACTTGCGTTACTGAGATTGTAACGAGTAATATTATTACCCAAATTGTATTAGTAATGCGTTATATTACTGCGTTACAGCAAAAAGTAATAAACTACTGTAACGTATTACTTTTGTAATGCGTTACTCCCAACACTGTTTATAATATACAATTTTGAATACAGAAATATTAAATGATTTAAATAACTGAAAAGATGCTTTAAAAATGAAACTAAATCTGCCAGTATGTGGCGGCAAGTCACTGATTTAATTACTGAATCATTCATTCATTTGATTCGTTCGAATGGCTGATTTATTCAGGAATAAAGCAAGTGACTGTCTTTATGAATGGGAAATTTAATCATTGACTCACTAGATTGTTAAAAAATGCACATTCATTTATAAACAAAACACTGCTATGTTTGAATGGAGATGCGCAGCGGCTCAGTTTTGACCGTTTTTGACGAAAAAAACAAAATCAGGCAATAGTGTTATAGTCAGACAATGTAAGTCACTTAATATTAATTTCTTGTTTATTTAACTGTTGTAATAAATCAATATCTCATTTACACACTCCCTTAAAATCATTAAAAGCTGTGACTCATCTTAGTTCATCGCGATCTCACAAAGTTATAATCAGTTATAATCAATGAAAGTCTCTGCACTGCACAATAAATACCTTATTTACACTCGCTCTACACTTTGTTTTATGAAAGGATTTGTGAGATATGTCCGTGATACATTACTCTACATTGCAAAATCACATAGAAACAATTGAAGCTCCCCTCATCCCCAAAATTTTGGATATATTATGTCCATTTTTTATTAAAAAAAAAAAAATACAAAATTATATCTAGTGTCTGAATAATTTTGCTTTGATTGTTCATCTTACACAAATACACATTATCGTATATTTCTCTTCACTTTATCTTTTCTTTAGCAACAGATGCATTTGATGCATTTCTATCTTGTGACTATTCATTAGGAGTAAATATATATTCTAATTTGCTCTTTTGATCTCTGTAGAGATGAACAGCACCGGGATAAAGACTACCTACTGGAGCGAAGGGACTTAGCCATAGACTTCATGTTTTGTTTAGTTTCTGTGGAAGTTTTGAAACAGGTGAGGTTTGTGTGTTTCATTGCTTAGGTGTGGTGTCTCTGAAGTCAGAGATAGGTGTGTTGTGGCATTAACATGCATAGACTTGCTAACGGTATATCAGGGATCCTGAAGTAAAACAGTGACCCTAACATCATAGCTGGTGTTGATGAAATGTTTTCCTGTAGATTCCCCTTCATCCCGTGCCAGACGCCTTAGTACAAGAAGTCCTTAACCTGGCATTCAAGCACTTTAAACACAAAGAGGGGTGAGTCTGCGTACGCAAACACACACTTTTCTATGCAAATTCTAGAAATGTGACCTGATGTGATTTCTGAAGCTGCCTATAATTAAATCGAATCATGTGCATTACATCATTTTGTATGTGTGCACACTTTTGTTTGGGGAAGGTCACCAAGGTTGCATTAATTTAATCAAACTATAATGTTTTAATATTTTTTAAAAATAATATATCCATTATTCCAGTGTGTCACTTATTCCATAGTCACATGATCCTTCAGAAATCACTCTAATATAATGTTTTGCTCCTTGAGAAACATTTATAATCATCACATCATGCCATTTTTGTGGAAACTAGGATACATTTTTTTCAGAATCCTTAAATAACTAGAAAGTGCAATGGAATAGCATTTATTTGAAATGGGAATCTTTTGTAACTTTTTAATTAGAGCTATCACCTAGATTATTTTAATAATCGAGTAATCGGTCAAAGATTCTGATGATTAATTGAGTAATTGGATAATTATAGTAATTATATAAGCGAACAATGGCCTTTAAAATTAAATTAAATTAAAAATACACTACCAGTCAAAAGTTTTTGAACAGTAAGATTTTTAATGTTTTTTAAAGAAGTATTTTCTGCTTACCAAGCCTGTTTTTATTTGATCCAAAGTACAGCAAAAAAATATATATTTTTACTATTTAAAAATACTATTTTCTATTTAAATATATTTTAAAATGTAAATGTAACATTTTCTAATAAATCGTTCTAATATGCTGATTTGCTGTTCAAGAAACTATTATTATTATTATCAACAGTTGAGTAGGTTTTTGTTCAGGATTCTTTGATGAATAGAAATTTACCATTCAAAAGCTTGGAGTCAGTAACATTTGTTGGAGAAATTAAACGCTTTTACTTGATGCTTTAAATTGATTAAAAGTGATGATAAAGACATTTAGAATGTTACAAAGGATTTCTGTTTCAGATAAATGCTGTTCTTTTGAACTTTCTATTCATCAAATAAACCAAAAACAAATTCTACTCAGCTGTTTTTAACATAATAACAATAATAATTTTTAAGCAGCAAATCAGAATATTAAAATGATTTCTGAAGGATCACGTGACACTAAAGACTGGAGTAATGATGCTAAAAATTCAGCTTTGAAACACAGGAATAAATTACATTTTATAATATATTCAACTAGAAAACAGATATTTAAAATAGTAAAAATATTTCAAAATTGTACTGCTTTTGCTGCATTTTGGATCAAATAAATGCATGCTTGGTGAGCAGAAGATACTTTATAAACAATAAAAATATTACTGTCCAAAAACATTTGACTGGTTGTGTATATAATAGCAACGAGACAATAATAATTAGTTAAAATAAAGTATCTAAAGCAAGTAATTATATGGTTTTATTAAACAAAACTAATAAATACATTATGTATGTATGTATTTATTATAAACAAATTAACAGGAGTATTTAAATATAATTTGTCTAATTAATAGAAATATGAACCAAGATTGTCTTGATTCTGTATAGAATGGCTTGTGTTACTGATTGTTGTCACATTGTTTTTTCCACAGGTACTCAGGCCCCAACACTGGTAATGTGCACATCATCGCTGACCTCTACGCTGAGGTCACTGGAGTCCTCGCCCAATCCAAGTGAGTCCAAATCCATCCCAAAACCACAATGAGCTTACAGTGTACCTTTTGTGGTCACATTTTAAACATTCACTTGACAGTGTTAAAAATGATGCACACTCACGAAATGTCAGTCACATTCAGTCATGTTTTATTTTTTGTAAACTGCAAAGCCATGTAAAGCAGAAGGATGAAGTTGATGGGCCCTCAAACCCCCTCAATAACTCGCCTTGAGCTAAATCCAGATGATTTGTACAGTCTTTGGACGCTTTTAATGTTACTGTAATTCTCTGCTCTTCACACATGCTAAGACTCCCTCACAGCTACATGAAACTGTCTGTTGAAGCTATAATGTAATTTAGCCCTGTGCTGTAACAGTCAGGGCCTGAAATTGATTTACCACAGTGCTCAGCCTCCCCTTCAGTTCATGATTTCCTGTGCGGAGCCACTTTGCCCTGAGGACAGCGTTTGAAGAGGCCGTTTTACATAATATGATAAAGGCATGATGCTTTGTGGTCCTTGCTTGTTTGGGTCAGATGGCTTGCATTGATTTAACAAGCTTTTGCATTACTTAAGGAAGATTAAAAATTGTAAATATTGCCCACAGACAGTAACAATCCAGTCTTTATTTAGCCTGTTACGTGACGGGTTTAGTTTCATCAGCTGTTGTGTGAATTGACTAGACACCTAATTTGAATTAATGTTAATTAATCTCTATTTATTCGTGTGTTTGTATGCAGGTTCCAGGCAGTGCGTAAGAAGTTCATCACAGAGCTGAAGGAACTGAGACTGAAGGAGCAAAGTCCTCATGTGGTGCAGAGCATCATCAGCCTCATCATGGGCATGAAGTTCTTCAGAGTCAAAATGTACCCCGTTGAGGACTTTGAGGCTTCGTTCCAGTTCATGCAGGTCGAGACACATGCAAACTCAGACATGTACTCTATGTTCTTGTGGCTTTGTAATAAGGGTTGTTTTTACGTGATTTGAAATGTTGTCTTCAAAGGGTTAGCTCAATAACCCTAAAATGAAAATTCTGTCATCATTTACTCACCTGCATGCTGTTCCAAATCTGTATGACTTTCATTTATCTTCATTATACAAATTACAAATCACTTTAAAAAGTTCATAAAGACTTTGTAAAAGAAATCCATAAGAATTGGGCAGTTTAATCGAAGTCTTCTGATAAGACATTTAAAGGATTAGTTCAATCCAGCTGAAAAGAAATTAAGGTTTTTTTTAAGGAAAACTTTGCAGGATTTTTCTTTGTGTAGTGGACTTCAATGGGGATCAACGGGTTGAAGGTCCAAATTGAGTTGTTTCAATGCAGCTTCAAAGGCTCTTCACAATCCCAGTTGAGGAATAAGGGTCTTATCTAGTGAAACGATCATTCATTTTTTTTTTTTTTTTTTTTGAATTTGGAGGAGAAAATGAGATGGAGTTTTTCGCTCTTTCCTACCTTAAGATGAGCTTTTGTGGTTAAAAAGTATATACATTTTTATTTTATTTTTAGAAAATAGCCAATCTTTTAACTAGATAAGACCCTTATTTTTCAGATGGGATCATGTAGAGCCCTTCGAAACTGCTATTTGGACCTTCAACCCACTGATCCTAATTGAGGTCTACTATATGGAGAAACATCCTGTAATGTTTTCCTCAAAAATAGTAATTCCTTAATACATTTTCAGAAAATTTTAATTCAGGTGTGAACTAATCCTTTAAGCTTCAAGCTTTTATTTGCATAAAAATACTGATCAACACATACAAACTGCATATGGTAGGTAGAAGCTCAAACATGCACGACTTTCAATGAAGGGTAAAAAATTTCTCAAATTTTATTTAAAATATTTTCATTTGTGTTTTGAAGATGAATAAAAGTCGTATGGGTTTATAACAACAAGAAGGTCAGTAATTGATGACAATCAAAATTTTGGGTGAAGTAATGCTTTCTTTTTGGACACTAAAGATGTGTTGCTGTTACATGGTACATCTGATGAATAGAGTATAAAAATATATATAAATATATATATTTATATTTTTATCTATTAATTTGGATAAATCAACTGTTATCCAGTATAAAATGTGGATTGACCTTCTTAACAATTAAACACTTAAAATCTCACAATAGTGACAGATTTCACATAATCTCTTGAATAGATATTCAGTTCATTTTTATATACTATCTTTAATGACCAAAAACATGATGTTTAACAATTTTTTTGCTAACAGGCTTGCATAAATTCTAAATTGCATACAAAATGAACAAAAAACTGAATGATTTGTATAAAAATTAAGTTAAGCAACTTTTTTAAATGACCATTTGTTAAAAAAAAACATATATACTCTACGTATTGTCTTCCACAGTCCCTGTTTTGTTCTATTTTTGTGGAAGTGCCACATCATCACTGTCAATACATTTTAATTTTCGTCTACTCTATTGTCGTTCAGACAGTACTTCCTTTGTTATATTTGCGAGCTCTCTGTAGTCATGCCTCATAAAGTCTCTTGAGTAACAGTCTCAATGTGTTGGCCCAACCTTTGCCAACAGGACTGTGTGGAGCAATTCCTTTACATTAGCCATTTACAGGCAGTGAAATCCCGCACTCAATATGTTCTGCACTTAACAAGCGCCGTAATCCAGAGATTTTTATTGAGCCAAAAGCTGCAAAGCAATGCTGTGTTTTACTGTGGACCTCATATTTCTCCAACCACCAGTGGTGCATCCTTTTCAGTTACTAAAAGTGTATTTATGAGTTTCCCTCAGATGTTTAGAAGATTTGCATTCATTAATTAAATGCTTTGTTTCTCTGTGTGTTGTGTCTCTGTTGGCGAAGCAGGAATGTGCTCAGTATTTCCTGGAGGTGAAGGACAAAGATATCAAACATGCACTGGCTGGCCTGTTTGTTGAGATCCTCATCCCTGTAGCTGCTGTAAGTACCGCAAAGCTCTGCATTTGTTTAAATGAAATAATGTACTCATGCCTGTGCAAAAAGCATTCCTAAGAGCCAGATTTCACATGCATACTGCAGAAATGTAATGCACTCTGGCTAAATTGCCACATTGCTACATCAGCTCTGATTTAAGTTAGTGTAATTTCACAACATGGCAACACAGAACATTACACAACCTTTCAATAATTCAAATCAGAATATGTGTGATCCATAAGCACTCCGCTCCAGTCCCATTCCAGTTTTTTCAATTTGCACCCAGTAACTAATTTTTAATGTCTCAGATATTAAAAACAATACTTTAAGCAGTTCTCACTCTATTTAAGAGTGACGATATGCACCTCGTCTTTAGGCAAAATCACGCAACAATTTCAAATATAGAGTGGCTCTTTGAAACAGTGTGTTTGTTTCCAGATCATTTGACAGGCTCTGTGACTCTTCTGCAGAGTTCATGATGGTACATGTCTTGTCAAGTGGTTTGAGGTGGAGCTTGTGGAATGAGTTGCTACAGAAACACAATTAAAATGTATTTCGTTTTGGATTGACAAGATCAATAGCTCCGAGTGATTTGTGTCCTGTTGTGCTCCGAGCGGGTGTAGCTCAGCGTGAGGACTTATGTGTTTGTGCTTGTGTGTTTTTTCGGAAGGCGGTGAAGAATGAAGTGAATGTGCCCTGCCTGAAGAACTTTGTGGAGATGCTCTACCAGACGACCTTTGACCTCAGCTCAAGAAAGAAGCACTCACTGGTACAGTGCTTTTGCTGCCTTGAAACATACTTTCCCACAATCCTCTGTAGCCTAGATCATTCTGCCACCCAGAAGGCTTTCATTCTTCTGTGGAACACAAAAAGTCAAGCTGATTCTGTTTGTCTTTTTTCATGCAGTTGAAGCTTTAAAAAGCACCATAAAGCTATTATAAAAGTGGGCTGTGAGAGTCAATCCAATGTAAAACTTGTCATTTTTCTTGTTTATTTCAAAGTTTTCTGTCTTTCCCTTTTCCCTAGGCATTGTATCCCTTGGTCACATGTCTGCTGTGTGTTAGTCAAAAGCAGTTCTTCCTCAATAACTGGCACATCTTCCTTCAGAACTGCCTTTCCCACCTAAAGGTAATGTTTTCTAAAAGTGGGATGAGAACAGTGTTTACTTTCACAGAGAAAATGCAATTTAAATGTAGCTATACAAATTACTTCAATAGTTATAAATATTGATCGACCGATATTGATCTTTAGGAACCGATACCGATTATTTGCATGTTTATGTGCCCGATAACCGATATGCAAAACCGATATTTATTTACTGTTAGTAAATAAGTCCTTCCTTCACTTTGATTTTTCCTCCTTTCAGTCATCTTAAAAAAAAGTGTTGAAAATTTGCAGTCTTTCATGTTAAATTTAATCTTCATATTACAACAATAAAAACGTTTCATTTATAAAAAGCATCAACTGCAACACTAACAAGCAAAATAAATGTAGAATGTCTAATGTTTCCAAATAGAGAAAATAAAGAACCAGAGTCATATCAACTTCATTTTAAACTACAGTTTTAGTAGGTTTTTAAGCTGTTTAATATAGAGTGAAGAATAATTCACTGGATAATGTTAATTCACTGAATAATATTCTCTGGAATATTGGAATATAACAAACAAAACATTGTGTTTTATTGCATTTCTCAACTGTTATGTTGTATCAGAATTACTAATGTTTTTGTCCTTCTAGATTCTGACAAAACACTGTTTACTATACATTTACACAGAACTAAACTGTGATCACTTGCAGAGATGATAAAAAGTTAATTTCCATAAAGTTGTATTAATTTAGATGTGTATTAGCAAAATAATGGTTATATAAATCTTGTTAAAAAAAAAAAAGTCACTGCAGTGGCTGTTCTGGAGCATTTCAAGCTTCAACCTGGTGAGGAAACAGCTATATGAATGCGACTTCACAAGACTATTGATGAGCATACGGACAACAGAGAGACAATTAAATTCAGTGCTTTCATTTTCAACATGCGTTCAATCATGGCCGTATTATATAATTCATGCAAATTTACGTCTTTATTGGGGCAGGGCTTGAAGGATTATCTTGTGAGTTCGTCTCTATTTCTTAGAGCCAAGCTGCATAAACTAGCTTCATATCAGGCATTTCTGTAACACATCTAACATGTGCATTAATGGCTGTTATGTTAAATAAAGTTTATTAATTACAGATAAGCAAATGCTTTACCAATGCACACCTTTGTTGTTGTTTTGTCTCCCCTCAGACATGCAGCAATAGCAATCCTGTCTGCAATTCTCAAAACATCTTTATCTGTGAATCCGATATTACGAAACTGATATCCGATTAAAATGCTTAAATATCGGGAAAAATATCGGTATATCGGTAAATTAAAAATCGGTCGATCTCTAGTTATAAATCCTGCATTTTAATCAAATGTTGTTTGGGCACTGCAAAGACCAAACAGAATAAAGTGTGCTGTTGATACAAACAGATTCTGAAGCCTGGAGGCAGGTTTGGTGATTCATTATGAAAATTTACTCTGTAAGTGGGTTGGTTCACTTACATAATTTCAGAGAAAGGTGTGGTGTTACAGACAACTTCTGTAAGCTGCCTCTTGCTTATACTGTTTAGTTAATTATATATGTGTCATCCACTCTTTCTCAATCACGAATGTGTGTGTTTGTGCTTGTCCACGTTCTTTTTTTATTGTCGCTGGTTCAGCTACCAGGATGTGATCATTTTTTGGTTTCCTTCCAATCTGTGCAGCTGTGAATCTTGAGGATCGATACACGATGCTTTGATTTGGTGGTGGTGATTTTATGAATGAGAAATCAAACTCTTGTGTAACTCCCTGCAGTACAGGTTAAATTCTTTACTTGCACTCCGTTAATCTAGATCAGGACTGGATCAGAATTGAACTGTCGTGTGAATCTTACTCCAAATCCACTTTAGACTGGTTCTTATACTTAAAGTCATGTGAACGATTCAGGATCAGAAGTAATGATTTCCTCAGTGGTCTGGTCTAATGTCTTTAGCCATTGAGCCTAGGTTTATGGGATTTGTAGTCTCAGTGCATAATTCCTCTCCTGATTGATCCATGGACTCCCTTTGCAGTTCTGCTTGTCTGTCTGCTTCCCTGTCTGTAGTTTTAGTTGGAGTGGATGCCATATTTCAATTGAATCATTTTTAATAGTGCTGTCAAAATTAGTGTGATTAATTTTACTAGTTCAACCGGTATTGTTTCATATTAAAGTGAATGAAACTACAACGTGTGTCAGATCCACGTCACATTCAGCAGCGGCAGCTCTTAAAGTAATAAATTAAGCGAAATAACCTAATAACCCAGCTGCTGTGATGTCTGTTAATCGAAGAACAAAAAAAGAGGAAATCAATAACTTTTGTAGCTTTAAGGATTCATCTATAATTAATTTAGAATTTAGTGTTTGATATCTATTCAATTTATGTGTATTTCCTACTGGGTGAAGGTCACAGGTAAATAATAGGTTTATGTGATTGTTTACTTAAATTAAAAGTTTTTTTTTTTTAAGTCTAATAACTGTTTAAATTGATAGCTCTCAATTAAACTGTAATGCTGAATGGCTATAGTCAATGGTTAAATATCAGGAAAAAAAAATTCTGAGAAACATCAGTAATATTGGTATCAATGATACTCACCTTCAGTCATAAAAAAATTAACAAGTATCATCAATATACTGTCTTTATGTTGTTTCTACATTATTTTGAAAATTGCATGTTAAATTATTGCAATATATAAGTATATTTAAAAACTTGATGTTAGGTGGAATTAATTTAGCATTAGTTGTTAGGGATGTAACCGATATTTTGACCGATATATACAGTATATGTCAGGTGTAAAAATAAAAATTAATGTCAAAATTAAGAATAACAAGGGCTCTGACAAAACCTTTCTTTAAATACTTTAAAACAGCGAATCGGTTTAGAAAATGACTAATATCGATCATAAAAAGGCTTAATATCAGCGCTGATAATTGACGATATTTTAAACCCATATATGTTTGGTGTAAAAATAAAAATTAGTGTCAAAATTAAGAATAACAAGGACTCTGACAAAAAATTCCTTTAAATGCTTTTAAATTATTTAATTTTTAAAAATTACCAATACCGATAGCCATAAAAAATGCTTAATATCGGTGCTGAAAATTGTCGATATGTTAAATCGAGATATGTCTGGTGTAAAAATGAAAATTGATGACAAAGTTAAGAATAACAAGGACTTTTTTTACATGCTTTTAAATAATTTTATCAGCAAATCGGTTTTGAAAATTACCGATAACCATAAAAATGCTTAATATCGGCTCTGATTATTGGTCAACCCCTAATAAGAAATTTAAGTATATTTTAAAAACTTGTTTCTTGTCGTCTTGAGACCATGATAACATCGAGACAGTTATGCCTTCGTAATATCACAATATTGATAATATCCCTACTAGTGGTTATATATGGTGTCTACTCTGACTATATTCTTCACAATCCCTCTTGCTAATAATCATCCATGTACACGCACTAACCCTGCCTCCCATTTTGTTTTATTTCAATCCTGCTGTTTGTCTTCTCACCCATCAGAAACTCTTCATCAGCACATCACCTATTTATAAATTTAATAAATAAAATAAATTATAAAAATAAAATAAACTTTAATATAAACTTCCT
The DNA here is from genome assembly GCF_049309525.1 of Garra rufa. Lineage (NCBI taxonomy): Eukaryota > Metazoa > Chordata > Actinopteri > Cypriniformes > Cyprinidae > Garra > Garra rufa. Next base: position 4,316,361 of record NC_133373.1, on the reverse strand, counting down.
AGAAGCTTTTGTCTAATTGGCAGTTTTCATTCCCTAAAGCAAGTATAGATAAATGTTGGAATACTTGTGTTGATTCTGTAGGGAATCTGACTCTGAAGTATTAAATCCCATGCACCCTGCACTTTGTTTTGCATGTCGTTGTAGCACAAAGCTTTGTTTTGTTCTTAAGTTTGTCTCTTGTTCTTTTTCTAACCTGCATGTCTTCCCCATCACCATCACCCCTTGTTCTTTGTCATCTTTTTTTGTTCCCCCTGCACGTTTATTGGCTCCAGATGCCGTCAAACAACAGCATCCGTAAGCAGATTGAAACCCTGCAGGTGAGTCACCATGGTTTCCCACAAGGGAGCTAACCCTGCTTCTCAGAGGTCATGTGATCGACCTGTGTTCCAAATGAGCTTCCTGAGACTTCTAGCTCTTTCTCCTCTCCATAGAGGAAAACAATGCTAAATAGCTGCCTTACTGTCCTGCTGTCTTCAAGAATTCTCGCAGGAAAACCACCCAGTTCAACAAAAATAAAATGTGCTTAATAAAAGTGTTTTGTATTACTGTAAATTTCTAAAAAATAAAAAGTAGGTGAAAAATAAAATACATTTTTTTTGTGTTAAATATTGAAGTGATTGACTAGGGATTTTATTTTATCCTCCAAGGTGACCAAGTTTAACTCTTAACCTCAATTTTAACATTGCAAGCAGATTTGAAGCAAAATTTGACAGCAATTACAATGCATTTATGAAAAATTATGGCAAAGTTTAATATTTTGACCTTCAGGTTGAATGTCCACGATGCTGCAGATCACAGTCTTCCTCTGTGGAAGTTTAAACGGTTTGCAAATGTACAATTTATAGTGGTTTGTTTTGATTGTACAACTATTTGAAATGTACTGCAGACTCATTAGGCCACAAAGGAAGAACATATTGCTGATAATTCTTTGAAAAAGTGCTGTCCTTGTTGATGCAAGACTCTAGGGGTTCCTCACTGTACTTACTGTATGTAGTTAATGTTCACTGCAATCCATGCAATCGTATCGCCCCCTATGGTAAGTGTTGGTCATTACAACCTGCTTAATGCACTTTACTGCAGTCTGATTAGCTGTGTGTGTGAGAGAGAGACAATTGCTTAGTCATTGGCTCGATTTGGACGAGCTGTGATGTGTTAATCACAGATTCATTTGCAGAGTTTTTATGAATCCCTCTTTCATCATCCATTGCTTCTGCTGAGCAGCTGATTTATGAATCATCTCTGTGCATCAATGCAGTTAAAGCTGAAATTACAGCTCTTATTGGCTTGTAAATGAAGTCCAGTGCGTCATATTCCTCATTAGCTCATCACAAGCAGCTGAACTATTGATCACCCGTTATAATACAGATGAAGCAGCAGCTTTTTATGAATGAATGTAGGATACTTTTTTGGGCTGGGTTAATTCATGAATTGCTGTCTTTGTAAGACCTTGCAGCCATTTTAAAGCAATGTTTGTGTTTTTTTTACTGACACTTTAACTTTCTGGTCTCATATTTATTGCACATTATTAAGTGTATTGTACCCTATAAAAAATTTAAATCTACTTTTTGGAAATAAATGCCTTATTTCTTGGGCTCATTTCATGAGATTTTTTTTTTTTTTTTTTGTCTTTCTTTTTAGAACAAAGATCCCAAAATGTCTCGTGTAGCACTGGAGTCTCTGTACCGGCTGCTCTGGGTTTACATCATCAGGATCAAGTGTGAGAGCAACACAACCACACAGAGGTAGGACACGCAATCCTACACAATCATATAGATTTACAAAAATATCTTGAATTTATGCCAGTTGTGCACACACTAAGAATACATTGACTTGATACTAATGCTGACCATAAACATACCATTATATGGGAAGATAAACCTGTCACAGATACTCTACTAATCAAAAGATGTTTTTTAAAGAAGTCAAAAACTGTAAAAAAATTTTTTAAAATAGCTGTTTTCTATTTGAATATATTTTAAAATGTAATTTATTTCTGTGATTTCAAAGCTGAATTTATAGCATTACTAGAGACACATGATCCTTCAGAAATCGTTCTAATATTCTGATTTGTCGCTCGAACATTTATTATTATGTTGACAACAGCGGAGTATAATTTTTTTCAGGTTTCTTTGATGAATAGAAAGTTTAGAAGAACAGCATTTATCTGAAATAGAAATCTTTTGATCAATGTAAAGCATCCTTGTTAAATAAAAGTATTAATTTCTATAATTTCTTTCCCAAACAATAAAAAAATGATACTGACTCCAAGCTTTTGAATGGAATAGTGTATAATGTTACAAAAGCTTTTTATTTCAGACAAATGCTGGTCTTTGGAGCTTTCTATTCATCAAAGAATCCTGGAAAAAATATACTCAACTTTTTTTTAAAATATTGATAATAATAATAAATGTTTCTTGAACATCAAATCAGCATATTAGTATGATCTCTGAAGGATCATGTGACACTGAAGACTGGAGTAATGATGCTGAAAATGTAGCTTCGGTCACAGGAATAAATTACATTTTCAAATATATTTAAATCGAATTATTTTAAATGATAAAAATATTTCAAACTTTTACTGTTTTTGCTGTATTTTGGATCAAATAAATGCAGGCTTGGTGTTTGGTAAAAAAAAAAAAACATGAAAAATCTTACTGTTCAAACACTTTTGACTGGCAGTGTACAAATATATACAAACTCTCAAATTCTTGTAGACAATTCTTGTTTATATATATAACATCTCACATTATTTCTTTTCCCTCACAGTCGTCTCCTCAGTATTGTAACAGCACTTTTCCCAAAGGGCTCTCGCAGCGTGGTGCCCAGGGACACACCCCTCAACATCTTCGTTAAGATCATTCAGTTTATCGCTCAGGTAAAAAAATAAAAAGACACATTTTTTAAAAAGTAATATTTTAGAACAGCTCAGGTTTTGTCCCACTCTCAAGCCATAGCTATCCACTTTATCATCTACCCGCTAATATTTTATAATAACGGTAAAATGATTAAAAGGAACATTTGGGAAGGTGGTTTTGGATTATCGCATTGGTTTTCATTGGTATGTGGCACATTTTTCCCTCTTTAAAGGAACGGCTGGACTTTGCCATGAAAGAGATCATCTATGACCTGCTGTGTGTGGGCAAGTCCCACAAGACTTTCACCATCAACCCAGAGGTGTGTAAAGACATTCACATAATATACCAGCCATTAAAAAAATGTAAAAGAAAATTAGAAGCTAATTATCTCCCTTATCTGTCTCTCTCTCAGAGGATGAATATTGGTCTTCGGGCCTTCCTGGTGATAGCCGACAGCTTACAACAGAAGGACGGCGAGCCACCCATGCCCACTACAGGCGTCATCTTACCCTCAGGCAACACACTGCGGGTCAAAAAGATCTTCCTTAACACCACCCTCACAGACGAGGAAGCTAAGGTCATCGGTACGGACCCTTATAGTTCTTACACAGTTCTCCAAAAAGGAGATATTCCTGAGTAAAGCCTGTTGATTTTAAATAAAATTGTGAATCGTGTCCGCTTTGAGCTTTCCACATAAATAAAGCTGCAAAGTCCCTTCTTTGTGTTTTTAAGTAAGAACGTTTCCTCATATGTGACCCTGGACCACAACACCAGTCTTGTATACAAATAAATTGTATGGGTCAAACTGATTGATTTTTATTTTATGCCAAAAATCATTAGGATATTAAGATCACGTTCTATGAAGATATTTTGTAAATTTGCTACTGTAAATATATCAAAATGTAATTTTTGATTAGCAATTTACATAGCTAAGAACTTCATTTAGACAACTTTTTCTCAATATTTAGATTTTTTTTTGCACCCTCAGATTACAATTTTTTAAATGGTTGTGTTTTGTTTTTTTTTCTTCCCTTATTTATTTATTTATTTATTATTGTTATTTTATTATTATTCATTTTTCCCTCCTTCTCTCTTCCTTGTTGCTTCCTTTTGCTTTATTATTATTATTATTATTATTATTATTATTATTATTATTATTATTTTTCCTTTTCTTCTATGCTCCTTTTTGCTTTACAATCAATTTAGCTACTGGATTATTTTATTAGTTTAATTATATCAATTATTTGAATATTTTTTTTTTCTGTCTCTCTGCCACTTCTTCCCTCTTTCTTTAATAAACATGTAGATGTAAATTAGATGTTATTGTTTGTGCTCTTGAAAAAAAAATTGTTGTATCTCAGCCAAATATCAAACAAACCATACTTCAATGGAAAGCTTATTTATTCAGCTTTTAGATGATGAATAAATCTCAATTTCTTATGACTGGTTTTGTGGTCCAGTGTCACATATAGTTAATTTTGACTTTGTATTTTAAATAGTATGTTTTGCTTTTCCAATGAAACACATTGCATGCCAATTCGTTCAGATAGTGGTGTATTTATCTGGCTTCATTGTTTAGAGACTGAGTAAAATGCCTCTGTTTGTAGTTTATTTTTCATTTTTTTCTATCTGTTTGTGTTTTTTCCGTGTAGGTATGTCTCTGTATTACCCTCAGGTTAGAAAGGCCCTGGACAGCATCCTCAGACACCTGGATAAAGAGGTTGGACGATCGATGAGCATGACCAACGTTCAGATGTCCAACAAAGAGCCGGAGGACATGATCACGTGAGTTTCGTGAGATTTTATTTGCATAAATATGATTTTAAGAGTCTTGAACTTTTGTTTATTTGGCTTTCATCATGTTTTATCATATGTTTGTGTTCTGCTGTAGTGGCGAGCGTAAACCGAAGATTGATCTGTTCCGGACATGTGTAGCTGCCATTCCCAGACTAATCCCAGACGGCATGAGCAGACAGGATCTCATCGAGCTACTGGCCAAGTAATGACCTGTGACCCTCACGTCAACCCTCATTCATCACCACAAGAAAACTGCAGGCATTCCCCAATTCACTAGTTCTGTTGCTGCTAAAGAGCAATTACATTTATGCCCACAAACCATTCACTTCAGCTGAGAATTTCTTGATTTGATTCTCATTCACAAGCTATCAATTTGATTCAATATTTATTGCATGGTTATTTCATTTCAGTATTACATAATTTCTTGAAATTCTTGAAAAAGTGAACCCTAAGCATCCTGAAGTTTTTTTGAATGGTGCATTATTCAGGATACTCTGGGTTCACTTTTTCAAAATGTTTTGTCTTTATAGTTTATATAAAGCTAATTGCCTAAAACAAAACAGTTTAAAATGTGTAGGGATGCACTGAATGTTCAGCAACTGAAATTATAAGTGAAAAGGCAGAATAAATTATACCGAACAATGACGTGACGCAATCAAATAGAGGTATGCACTAATGCAGCAAACATGTGGGCAGTGTGGAAGCATTTAAAACCGTCAGAGAAAGATGCAAAAATCATTACAAGCACCGACAGCACGAGACTGTTTAGTATCACATCGCATGTCTTCCATGAGAAGGTTGTTGCTGGCCTTTAACCATTAGTAAAAAAAACAACAACAGAACCTTATGTTGTCTAAAACACGCACAAATTGTATTTATTCTGACAGGTCTGCACGAGCTCCTTAGCCAGGGTGAGAATTATGAATGCGAATCATTCATAAATCTGCTGCTGTCAGCAAAAAGTAATATTGAGGTCTTCTTGTGGGTTTCCGCCAAAATAAATGTCAACATTCATAAATGTTAGTATTGTAATTTTACTGTTGTTCTGTAAAATAAAATAAAGTAAGACAAAAATAATGATGACAATCATTACAACAGCTCTATTAATACATTTATTATAACATTCTCCTTTGCTCAGCAAGGCTGCATTTATTTGTACATTAAAAACACATGCCTGATTCAAGAAGGTTCTTAAAAATGGCCTAAGAATATTATTTTTGTTACTTATTAATTTGAAGTTAAATTGTGGTTTGTTGGTAGAATGTCTACTAGAATGTTAAAAATGTTCACTGTTAAATATTTTGAAATAGTTGTTTTGTAATTTATTTTTTCTTTGAAAAGCAAGACAAAACTGTAAAAAGCAAATATTGGCTATTTCATTTATGCAATGGTGAAAAACCGTGTTTGGTAATTGGCCTTCAGCCCAGTGTGTAATTTTATTCGGCTTCTGCAAAATTTTAATTTTGGTGCATTCCTAGAAATTAGGAATTTCAACACAGAGAAACTTAAAGGTCTTCTCATACTAAGTGTTTATTTACTCTAGGCTTATGAGTCAAACTGAAAATTCACAATTATTCAGGAAAGTACCCATAGACTAATGACATGCTAATTTCCAAATATTCATGTCTTCCTGTTCAGCAACCACAATATGAGTCAGACTTCCTGTGAAGTCGTAATGGCATGTAGTCAGAAGTCAAATGTCATCATTACCCGTTTGACCTCTCTGCAGTTCTGGTGACGCATGATGCGGTTATGAAGATGATGATGATGATGTGTAGCGTTTATTTATTGCACTTTGTAAACAATGACTCTTTGTTTCTCCCATCCGTCCAGATTGACCATCCATATGGATGAGGAGCTGCGTGGTCTGGCGTTCACCACTCTGCAGGCTCTGATGGTGGACTTCCCGGACTGGAGAGAGGACGTGTTGTCTGGTTTTGTGTATTTCATTGTGAGGGAGGTAACAGACGTTCACCCCACACTACTGGATAACGCTGTCAAGATGCTGCTGCAGCTCATCATACAGTGGAGACAGGCGGTACAGAGCAGCAACCGCAGTCATGATTCACAGGTGCAACATTTAACAAAGTTTTAAGATATAATATAATATACTGTTCAGAAGTTTGGGGTCAGTATTTTATTTTATTTTTTTTAATTAATACTATTTTAAAAGTTCAAGTAACAACTTTTATATTGTTGCAAAAAACAGTTGCTTTTCTTAAATTAAGAAAGTTTTCTTTAATCAATAAAGATTAAAGAATATAAAAAAAAACCTGAAAAAATATATTGAGATTTCCATAAAAATATTACGCAGTGCAACTGTTTTCAACATTGATAATATGGAAATCTTGCTTTAGCCACAAATTTAGCATGTTAGAACGATTTCTGAATGATCATGTGGCATGGAGTGAAGATGCTGAAAATTTAGTTTTGCCATCACAAAAATTTAATTTTAAAATACACTACCAGTCAAAAGTTTTTGAACAGTAAGATTTGTAATGTTTTTAAAGGATTTTCTTCTGCTCACCAAGCCTGCATTTATTTGATCCAAAGAGTGGCAAAAGCAGTAATATTGTAAAATATTTTTACTATTTAAAATAGCTGTTTTCTATTTGAAAATATTTTTAGAAGTAATTTATTCCTGTGATCAAATCTGAATTTTCAGCATCATTACTCCAGTCTTAAGTGTCACATGATCCTTCAGAAATCATTCTAATTTGATGACTTGCTGTTCAAAAAAACATTTTTTATTATTATTATCAATATTATTATTATCAAGAATTGGATAGTTTGCATATATTTGTGCACTACCAGTCAAACAATTTTAATATTTTTAATGTGCATTTAAAATAACTAAATATTATTATTAATATTATCAATATTTAAAATAGGTGAGTATTTTTTTTTTTCAGGATTCTTTGATGAATAGAAAGGTCCAAAGATCAGCATTTATCTGAAGCTTTTGTAACATTATCAAATGTCAGTATAATTTTTTTGGGGGAAATAAATTCTAGAAATTAATACTTATTTAGCAAGGATGCTTTAAAATGATCAGAAGTGATGATAAAGACATTTGTAATGTTACAAAGATTTCTATTTCAGATAAATGCTGTTCTAATCAGCTAACATTTAACATAATATTAATAATAATAAATTCATTTTGAGCAGCAATTGAGAATATTAGAATGATTTCTGAAGGAGCATGTGACTGGAGTAATGATGCTAAAAATTCAACTTTGAAATCAGGGGAATAAATTAAATTTTAAAATATATTCAAATAGAAAACAGTTATTTTAAATAGTAAAAATATTTCAATTTTTTTTTATATTTAAATCAAATAAATGCAGGACTGGTGGTGTATATTTAAATAGAATAGTTATTAAAAAAAATTTAATTGTAATAGTATTTCACAATATTCCTGTTTTTACTCCATATTAAAAAAGTCTTACCAACCCCAGACCTTTGAACAGCAGTGTATGTGTATGAGTTTTTTTTTTTTTTTTTTTTTGTAGTTTATTATACATTTTCTGCTTGTTGTTTAACATGTTTTATTTTTTATTTATTTTTTAGAGCCCATCTCTCCATCTGGAGCGATCTCCTATCTGGACGGTTCTGCATGTGGTGGAGGGTCTGGCTCTGGTCGTGCTGTGCAGCTGTCGACCAGCAACACGCAGACTCGCTGTCAATGTCCTCAAAGAAGTCCGATCACTGCACACGGCCCTCGGCATCGCTAAGGTGACCATCTGCTCTAAATGACTTCCTGTTGTTCACCTACATGAGATGACATTTTTGTTTGCGCTTCATATTCATTGCTTTGTCTTGTTTGTCTCTCTCAGGGAGACGAGGAGTTGGCTATAGACGTGATGGACAGATTAAGTGCTTCAGTACTTGAGAGCTTTATTCACCTTACTGGGGCTGATCAGGTGAGGGATTGCAGAAGAGCAGAACAGATGAAATCTGCCCAAAACCAAAAAATATTGAAATGAATCTATAACAGGGTTATCTTTTTTTTCCCCACCTTTTCTCTGTAGACAAATCTGCTGTATTGTCCCAGTGGAATAGATCTTCAGACTCTAGCAGAGTGGAGCTCGTCTCCCATCAGCCATCAGTTTGATGTGGTTAGCCCCTCCCACATCTGGGTGTTTGCTCATGTGACGCAAGGTCAGGACCCTTGGGTCATCAGTCTGTCAAGTTACCTGCGGCAAGAACACCTGCCCAAGCACTGCCCCACTGCGCTGAGCTATGCTTGGCTCTTCGCCTCCACACGCCTTCAGCTGCTCTCGCCACAAGTCGACATCAAGTATGTTTCTACATTCAGATCTATCTCTAGTAGGTATGGAAGCCCGTTTCCACCACTGAATACAAAATAAAAAAGGTTATCTCGCGTCTGAGAATCTCGCATTCTGACTTTTTTTCTCAGAATCGCTTGATACAAACTTGCAAATCTGACTTTTTTTTCTAAGAATTGTCAGATATAAACTCGCAATTGCGAGTTATAAAGTCAGAATTGTATGATATAAACCAGGGGTTTTCAAAGTCTAAGACAGTGGGCCTCCCTTTTGACACAACTTACCCATTGGCGCCCCCCCCCCCCCAACACATATATAAACACAGAAAAATTTCAGACTGTTAACTCACAGATTATTCGATTATTCACAAATAACAATAAAAACTTCATTTTGAGAGACTATTCTGAGAGGCGATATTAAGTGAATCTGAACCATAACAATAAAATCTGAACTTTAACAAGAAAGGTTTTCAGACTTTATTAACCAAAAATGATACAGAAGTTTGTCGTGTCTGTTTGTAGGGCTGCACAGTTCAGACAAATGTTGTTTTTAATCAATATAATTCTGATTATTTTTATTACTAAACATTAAATTACTAAACATTAAAACTAAACAGTATTTACTGTTAATGATTATTTATTTGACAGACAACTGCAGCATGACCTGTTAACATGCAGGATGCCTAACTATATTAGTTATTCCAAAATAAATTATGATTAAAAATCTTTGACAAAAAAATAAAAAATAAAATCATATGCATTCATTGAGGGAGTGCAAAAAAAACCAAAAACTCATCTACACTGGAGGAAAAAAACTTAGAGACAAGTATTATTATTCCTATTTTTACCCAAAATAAGGTGTTAATATACATGTAATATAATTTTTCATTCATACAAGAAATCACTAATATGGACAAAGGTATACACTTAACTCCAATAGAGACGTTTGTACGAAAAAAGGGTTATCTCTGTTCTTCAAGCCATATCGGATATTTTTATATGAATAAACTATAAATGCAATGCCATGCTAATTAAAAGCCTTTATCAATTTATAAAATTATAGCCAATATAAATAATGATTTGCCTTATTCTGTGATGCAAAACCACGTTAGATCACAAAAGGAGGGTATTTCAAACACTCGACCTAAATAAATTTGGAGCAAAAACATGTTATTAAAATGTTTTCAATAGACAACTGGTTTGTAAACAGACTCAGAACAACGCAAAATCCATGCACGCGTCTTACTGAGGTAAATGTAAACGTAGCATGCAGAGCTGTCTGCGCTATATAGCTCTTGTGGTACTTCGATTCTAAACATGTAGCTTTCTGCACAGCGCCGTTTCAAGTCGAGCGCACAAAAATCTAATTGACATTCTCGCGACCGCCGGATTCGTCTGTTGGACGGGCCGTCACTGGACATATATCTGCATTGGCGGGCTTGCCAAACAGAAGTGAATTCACAGCTACAGCCTTCTGGGTGGAAATGTTTTTTCTTATTTTTGACCTATTCTTTTTTTTTTTTTTTTTTTTTAGCTTCGTTTAATTAAAAACATTTAAATACAATAAAAAATATATAAATAATATTTAAACTCAATAAGTATATTTTTAATATATAATATTTTTCCCCTGCGCCTCCCCTGACACGCTCTGGCGCCCCCCTGGGGAGGCGCGCCCCACACTTTGAAAACCCCTGATATAAACAATATTGCATGTTATAAAGTAAGAATTGTGAGATATTAACTTACAATTCTGAGAAATTGTGACTTTTTTTTGAATTGTCGCAATTCTCAGAACATATCTGTTTTTCCCCCTCAAAATTGTGAGATTATGTCTCACAATTCTGGGAAAAAAGTCAGAATTGCAAGAAAAAAGTTACAATTGCAAGACACGAACTTGAATTTGTAAGTAAAATAGTCAGAATTGCGAGTTTTTATTCTGTGAAAAAAAAAAAAGTCACAATTGCCAGATGTACTCAATTGCGAGAAAAAAGTCGGAATAGTCAGTTTTTATCTTGCAGTTCTGAATTTATTTTGAGCAATCAAGTATATATTATGCCAGAATTCACAGTCATAATTGACTTTATTTCTCGCAGTTAAGTTTATATCACGCAATTCTGAGAAAAAAAGTCAGTATTGCGAGATATAAACTCGCAATTGCGAGAAAGTCTAAATTGCAAGAAAAAAAGTAAAAATTGCCAGATGTAAACTCCGTTGCAAGAAAAAAGTCGGAAATGCCAGATACAAATGAGATACGAGTTTTTATCTTGCAATTCTGACTTTATTTCTCGCAATTAAGTTTATATCACGTGATTCTGAGAAAAAAAGTAAAAATTGCGAGATATAAACTCAAAATGGTGAGAAATAAAGTCAGAATTGCAGATATAAACTCAACTGCAAGGAAAAAAGTCAGAATTGCAAGAAAAAAAGTCAGAATTGCAGATATAAACTCAACTGCAAGGAAAGAAGTCAGAATTGCAAGATACAAACCCACAATTGCGAGAAAAAAGTCAGAATTGTGAGACAAACTTGAATTTGCAAGGAAAAAAAGTCAGAATTGCAAGTTCTGACTGTATTTCTCACAATATCACGCAATTCTGAGAAAAAAAGTCAGAATTGCAAGATACAAACTCATTTGTGAGAGAAAAAAGTCTGAATTGCGAGTTTTTATCTCTCAATTTTGTCTTTTTTCCTCAGAATTGCGAACTCAGTTGCGAGAAATAAAGTCAAAATTGCAAGATATAAACTCATGATTGTGAGAAATAAAGCCAGAATTGCGAGAAGAAAAAAGTCAAAATGTAAACTCAAAATTGTGACTTTATTCCTCACAATTGAGTTTAAATCAAGCAATTCTAAGAAAAAAGTCGGAATTGTGATTTTATGTCTCGTAATTCTGACTTTATAACTTGCAATTTCAAGTTTATATCTCAGAATTCTGAGAAAAACATTAAGAATTGCAAGATAAAAACAAAAACTTTTTTTTTAATTCAATGGCGGAAATGGGCTTCCATAGTAGGGCTGGGTGACATGGGTAAAGAAAATAATGTTACAGTATCTCAAATGTTTTCAGTCTATATTTGATAGCCGTTGTTGTCAGCTAGATTTAAAAAATGTTTACATTTACAATTTGATTATACATCCAGTTAATAATAAAGACAGACATTTTCCACATTTCTTTCACTATATTAATGTGAGATTTAATAATATTTCATAATTTTCTTTTATATAAAATTACCTAATATTACATAGTAATTAGCAGGCGTATGTAAACCAGATTATGTGACGTTCCTGTGTGATCTTTAACCTTTCAGCAGCCCGATCAATGCTAAGAAGGTGAACAGCATGAGCAGTAGCAGTGACTCATATGTGGGTCTTTGGAGGAACTACCTAATCCTCTGCTGCAGTTCTGCCACCTCTTCCTCATCTTCATCCTCCTCATCCTCTTCCTCATCGGCCCCCGGCTCTGTCCGCTGCTCCCCACCTGAGACGCTGGCATCCACCCCAGATAGCGGATATAGTTACGACTCAAAGGTCAGAGGTCATAGCACCTTATGACTGTTGAATTGATATATTTGCACATTGCCTGATTTGGGACACATGTAAATAATAAACAAGATTGTGTACATGAATCTGTGTGTGTCTCTGCAGATCATTAGCATTCCGTCCCCTTCTTCCTTGTTCAAGCATGTGGTTCCCATGATGCGCTCTGAGAGCATGGACATCACTGAGTCTCTTGTCCTGGGGCTTGGCCGGACCAACCCTGTTGCCTTCAGGTACGTCTTAAGATCACCTGACAAAGTGCTGAAACAACATGCTTTACATAGATAAAATAATTACATAATTATATTGCATGTATTTGCATTTTATCCCTTACAGAGAGCTGTTGGAGGAGTTAAACCCCATCATTAAAGAGGCGCTTGAGAGGAGGCCAGAGGTGAGTTGACCACATTTTAACACTTTGACCCTGTAAAGGAACACTTGGCCTGTGACAGGGTTTGTACAAGGTGCTTAAAGTGCTTGAAATTGAAGGCCTGGAAAACCCTTGAAAATAACAAAATAACCTGAAGAGGTACTTGACAAGTACTTGAATTATGAAGACTGTATCTATGAAATAAGTGTTTAATTTTTATAACAAGCACATACCTATCTTTTCATGCAAAATATATTTAAAAAAAAAAGTTGTTGAAACTCTGAATCAGTTAAACCAATGGACAGATTCGTGAATCATTTGACTTCCGTTTGACTTTGCGTATCGTGAATCGTTTGATTTAGATCAGAACTTCGAAGAGGCTTCCCAAATCATTTGATTTAGATTGGAACTTTGCGAATCATTTGATTTAAATTGTAACTTTGCGAATCATTTGATTTAGATCTGAACTTCGAAGAGGCTTCCCAAATCATTTGATTTAGATCGAAACTTCACAAATCATTTGATTTAGATCAGAACTTTGCAAATCATTTGATTTAAATCGGAATCTTGCAAATTATTTGATTTAGATTGGAACTTTGCGAATCATTTGATTTAAATTGTAACTTCGCGAATCATTTGATTTAGATCTGAACTTTGTGAATCATTTGATTTAAATCGGAACTTTGCAAATTATTTGATTTAGATCATAACTTTGCGAATCATTTGATTTAAATTGGAACTTTGTGAATCATTTGATTTAAATTGGAACTTCGCGAATCATTTGATTTAGATCTGAACTTTGTGAATCATTTGATTTGAATCGGAACTTTGCAAATCACTTGATTTAAATCGGAACTTTGCGAATGATTTGATTTAGATCAGAACTTTGCAAATCATTTGATTTAAATTGGAACTTTGCAAATTATTTGATTTAGATCGGAACTTTGCGAATCATTTGATTTCAATTGTAACTTTGCGAATCATTTGATTTGAATCGGAACTTCACGAATCATTTGATTTAAATTGGAACTTTGCGAATCATTTGATTTAATTTGTAACTTCGCGAATCATTTGATTTAAATTGGAACTTTGTGAATCATTTGATTTAGATCGGACCTTTGCAAATAATTTTGTTGTTGTTGTTTTGGAGTATGGGATGTGTTGCCAGATTAACAAAAAAGTAATACATTTACTCCTTAGATGACACAAAAAACTACTTGAAAAGTCCTTAAAGGATCCTTGTGTGTTTTGTTTCTGCAGAACATGAAGCGACGCCGGCGTCGTGACATTCTCAGAGTCCAGCTGGTCCGGATCTTTGAGCTTCTGGCCGATTCTGGAGTCATCAGTCAGACGTAAGTCACACAAACTCAGAACATGTAACACACCTGATACTCACATCTTATACCTTAAACCTTTCTGGGCCCTGAATGTGTCAGTTGCATTGCTGACTATGCAGGGTCAGAAATCTCTCAGATTTCATCAAAAATATCTTCCGACAATGAAGCTTTTTTTGTATCCTAAACAGTAAGGTGTTTATGTATTGTTTGTGCAGTGCAAGTGGTGGTCTGGACGGGGAGTCTCACTCTCTGAACAGCACTCTGCTGGAATACGTGGATCTCACCCGACAGCTTCTGGAGGCTGAGAACGACAAAGATTCAGACACACTGAGAGACATCCGCTCTCACTTCAGTGCCCTAGTGGCCAACATCATACAGAATGTACCAGGTACACAGCCACAGGGCCTCTTCACAGAAACTCTTACAGTTAATAACTCTTAAGGCAAATTCACTAATGGAACTTTATGACTGTTTTTCTGCAGTGCATCAGAGGAGGAGTATATTCCCTCAACAGTCACTGAGACATAGTTTGTTCATGCTCTTCAGTCATTGGGCTGGACCCTTCAGCATCATGTTCACACCGCTGGACCGATACAGCGACCGCAACATGCAGATCAACAGACATCAGTACTGTGCACTGAAGGTACCATCTCAGAAAACACACGTTCGCGTTTGCATCTGCATCACCACAAAAACTTTCATAAAGTCTAAATATGTTATATGGTGTGTGTGTGTGTGTGTGTGTGTGTGTGTACACAGGCCATGTCTGCGGTGCTGTGTTGTGGTCCGGTGGCTGACAATGTTGGTCTGTCCTCTGATGGATATCTGTATAAGTGGCTCGACAACATTCTAGACTCTCAAGACCGCAAGGTAAATGCACTTTACTCACGTTTCAACATTAGCATCTCTAACTAATCAACTGTAACATGCATGTGGGTCAAAGACGTTAAAGGAGTAGTTCACTTTCAGAACAAAAATTTACAGATAATTTACTCACCCCCTTGTCATCCAAGATGTTCATGTCTTTCTTTCTTCAGTCGTAAAGAAATGGTGTTTTTTGAGGAAAACATTTCGGGATTTCTCTCCATATAATGGACTTCTATGGTGCCCCCAAGTTTGAACTTCCAAAATGCAGCTTCAAAGGGCTCTAAACGCTCACAGCCGAGGAAAGAAGGGTCTTATCTAGCAAAATGATGGGTTATTTTCTAAAAAAAAAAATTACAATTTATATACTTTTTAACCTCAAAGGCTCATCTTGTCTAGCTCGGCAAAACAAGCATTTGAGATTAAAAAGTATGTGAAATCCTGAAATGTTTTCCTCAAAAAACACAATTACTTTACGACTGAAGAAAGAAAGACATGAACACCTTGGATGACAAGGTACAAAGTCAAAGTACATTATCTGAAAAAAAAATTTCTGAAAGTGAACTACTCCTTTAAGATGTCCACGTCAAAAGAAATTTACGAAAGTTATTTTATGTCCATAGAAAGCACATTTCAATTTAAGTAAAGTGTCTACTTTAAGGTTTCAAAAAGTTTTTGGAGAATAAAATGTCAAAATTTGGTTGCCATTCAGTGTAACAATATTTATGTAAAAATTTAAAAAGCATGCTTATTCTGACTTCTACACATTAAAATATGTAAAATAATAAGAGAGCATATTCAATTTTCTTGTGTTTTAAATGAGTACAAAATCCTCACTGACAAATGGGCAAAACCTAGGATAGTGGCAAATTTTAAAATGTAGAATTACAACTAATTAGTATTTGGGGTGAACGTAATTTGTCTTTTAAAATGTCATAAAATGATTGTTGTTGTAAATATGCCTGGCAAGATTGTTACACTGAATGACATTTTAGTGGGTGTCTTCTGTAAATAAGGGGAAAATGTATGATATTTAATTTTTGCTCAGAAAAGCAAAAACAAAAATGCAATTAAATTAAACAAAACTTTTTAATTTTTTTTGTTTTTGAAAAACAGCAACAATTTAAAACAGTATTGCAATTACTGTTTTTATGCCTAAACCCTTTTTCATCTTTGCCCCTCATGTATGTTTGTGCTCAGGTGCATCAGTTGGGTTGTGAGGCAGTGATGCTGTTATTAGAGCTGAACCCAGACCAGAGCAATCTGATGTTCTGGGCGGTGGATCGCTGCTACACTGGCTCACGCAGAGTCGCTTCAGGCTGCTTCAGAGCCATCGCCAATGTCTTTCACAACAGGTGCGTAATACAAGTTCTTGTGGTAAATGTGATTCAATTTGTGTCAGTAATTCAGGTTAAATGAGTGCTGTTTGTTTGTTGTCTCTTGCAGGGATTACCAGTTTGACACTGTGGTTTTGCTGAATCTCATCCTGTTTAAAGCTGCAGACTCTTCTAGAGACATCTATGAGGTTGCCATGCAGCTACTGCAGGTCAGTAGAAATTTCTAAGCTTTTGTCTGTCAAAGGACACTGAGAGTGGCTAAATACGATCATATATGCTTGTAAATTAGATCCTGGAGCCCAAACTGTTTCGTTACGCCCATAAACTGGAGATCCAGCGCACTGATGGGGTCTTGTCTCCAGCCTGCCCTCTTCCTCACCTGTACTCAGTGTCCTACTACCAGCTCAGTGAAGAACTGGCACGGACCTACCCTGAACTCACTCTTCCTATCTTCTCAGGTACATACGCAAACACACATAAATGTAATGCTTAGTAAATCTAACATTGGTGATAACTTTTTCCTTTTGCATAAACTTTTGTAATGAGATTCTGTTGTTTTATTCAGAGGTGAGTCAGAGAATCCAGACAGCGCACCCTGGTGGCCGGCAAGTGATGCTGCATTACCTCCTACCTTGGATGAACAATGTGGAGCTCGTGGACTTCAAGCCTTCAGCACGACGTCAAGAGGAACCTTCGGCGACGGAGGAAGAGGATGAGGCCCATGAGAGAGATATAATGATGGTGAATAGTCGTCGCTGGCTGAGAGGAGAGGGCTGGGGTTCACCACATGCCACTACTATGATCCTCAACAACCTCATGTTCATGACTGCCAAGGTAAACTTATATATCTATAGGTATTTTATGTCTCTTTAACATAATTTTCCTATAGTTTTTTTTTTTCCCTTTTCCAGTTTTATTTTATATACACTACGTCAAAAGTTTAAAAAATGTTTTAATCTCTTCTGCTCACCAAGCCTGCATTTATTTGATCCAGCGTACAGCAAAAACTGTACAATTTTGAAATATTTTTACTATTTAAAATCACTGTTTTCTGTTTGAATATATTTAACAATGTGTAAATTTCGAAACTGAATTTTTAGCATCATTACTCCAGTCACACGATCCTTCAGAAACCATTCTAATATTCTGGTTTGCTGCTCAAAAAAGATTTATTATTATTATTATTATTATGTTGAAAACAGTGGAGTAGAATTTTTTTTCAGGTTTCTTGGATGAATAGAAAGTTCAGAAGAGCAGTGTTTATCTGAAATAGAAATCCTTTGTAATATCATAAATGTCTTTATCATCACTTTTGATCAATTTAAAGCATCCTTGCTAAATAAATGTATTCATTTCTATCATTTCTTTCCTCCAAATAAAATATACTGACACCAAGTTTTCTGACTGGTATAGTGTATTATGTTTTTTTTTTTATGTATAAAATGTTTTAATGTATAAAAGCTTTTTATTTTATATAAATTCTAAATTTTAGATAAAATTAATCAAAGAATCCTGACACTGAAGACTGGAGTAATGACGCTAAAAAATGTAGCTTTCATCACAGAAATAAATTACATTTTAAAATATATTCAAATGGAAAGCAGTTATTTTAAATAGTACAAATATTTCACAATATTGCTACTTTTGCTGAATTTTGCATCAAATAAATGCCGGTGAGCAAAAGAGACTTCTTTAAAAAACATTAAAAATCTTACTGTGCAAAAACTTTTAACTGGTAATGTAAATATATTATTTTAAACATTGCATTAATGTTCATATGGTCTGATTTTACAGTATGGTGATGAATTTGCATGGTCAGAGATTGAGAACGTCTGGACCACTTTAGCTGACAGCTGGCCTAAAAATCTCAAGATCATCCTGCATTTCCTCATCAGCATGTCTGGAGTCAACAGTGAACCAAGTCTCCTGCCTTATGTGAGTGACACCCGTCCTGACCAGATACTCAATCCTTACAGGGATAGTTCACTCAAAAATGAAAATTCTGTTATGTCGTTCCAAACCTGTAAGACAAATTAACACGGATTCACAATTATGTTTCTGAATGCATTTCCTAATATTTTGCAGGTGAAGCGTGTGGTGGTGTATCTGGGCAGGGATAAGACGATGCAGCTGCTGGAGGAGTTAATGTATGAGCTGGAGCTAACAGACCCTGTGTCCTCAGCTGTCACTCATATGGATAACCCACCTTACTACCGCATTACTTCTTCTTACAAGATCCCTTCTGTTACATCAGGTATACATGCTTTAAACCAGTCTGACCACTTGTATTTCTCAACATATGGTTAACCTAAGGTTAAGAATCACAAGACAAGTAGGAACAATTCAGGAATCCCAAAGATTACAGAAAAGTTCAGGAAGCAATCACATTTTCACTGACATTTTGTTGAAATGCTTGGCTTTTTCAGGAACAACGTCCAGTAGTAACACCATGGTACCTGGACCTGATGGACACCATGAGAGCAAAATCAAAGATTCCAACATGGAGGACAGGTAAACTGATTCTAGATTTAGCAAATGGGTTTCAAGAACCATTTGTGACCCTTGACCACAAAACCAGTGTTAGGTAGCACAGGTATATTTATAGCAATAGCCAAAAATGCATTAAATGGGTCAAAATTATTATATTTTTATTTTATGCCAAAAATCATTAATATATTAAGTAAAGATCATGTTCCATGAAGATATTTCGTAAATTTCCTACCATAAATATACCAAAACTTAATTTATTAGTAATTTACATTGCAAAGACCTTCATTTAATTTTAATTTTATTTATTTAATTTTTTTTGCACCCTCAGATTCCAGATTTTCAATTATTGTCCTATCCTGACAAACCATACATCAATGGAAAGCTTATTTGTTCAGCTTTCAGTTATAATGTATACATCTCAATTTAAAAAAAATTGTGGTCCAGGGTATCATTTATCAGCTATTGTTGACTGGTTGTTTTTTTATCTGTTGCGTTCTCAAAAGTACTAGATGAAGTTAGTTGGAACCAGAATCTAACTTCTGTATCTCTCTGTGCAGTTACACTCATTTGGACATCTACACTGGTCTGAACAGTAATCTGAACAGACAGCACCATCGACTGGAGTCTCGTTACAGCAGCAGCTCAGGAGGATCCTATGAGGAGGAGAAGAGTGAGTACATTAACATCACTATCCCTCTAGCTTCTGTTGGTGCTCCTGCTCTGACCAAAATAAAAACACTCAGCCTGAAGGCAGACTCAAAAATGTGTGGATCAGTGCAAAATTTACATTTATAGTGTATTAAAATAAATTATGATTCTTTCAGAAACGGCGAATCATTCAGTAACAAAACACCGCTGTATGTTGCTCAGAGATGCGCGACTGTTCTGCTGTGATCTTTGTTTGGAACTTTTTTTGTTAACCAAATCGAGCAAAAATGGTCAACATTGACAATATTGTACTAAAATTGACTGTATGTTAACTAGGGATGCACCGAAATGAAAATTCTTGGCCGAAGCCGAACAAAATTAAACACTGGGCCAAAGGCAGAATTTTTATTTTGCCAACTTTTTTCACCATTGCATAAGTTAAATAACCAAAATGTGCTTTTTACAGTTTTGTCTTGCTTTTCAAAAAAAAAAAAGAAAATCAGTTACAAAATAACAATTGAAAAATATTTACTTAACAATGAACACTTTTTAACATTCTAGCAGACATTATAGCCTACCAACAAAGCACAATTTAACTTAAAATTAATAAGTTAGTAAAATAATATTCTTTGGCTGTTTTTAAGACCACCTTCTTGAATTAAGCATGTGTTTTTAATGTACAGATAAATGTAACCTTGCTGAGCAAAGGACAATGTTATAATACATGTATTAATAGAGCTGTTGTAATGATTGCTATCATTATTTTTGTCTTTTTTATTTTATTTTACAAAACAACAGTAAAATTACAATTCTGACATTTATGAATGTTGACTTTTATGTTTGGTGGAAACCCACAAGAAGACTTGTAAATGCAGCAGATTATGAATGACTCTCATTACGCTGTTTGAGCGTAGATTTTCCTCACGCTTTGGACTTTAAACAGTTGAACACTCTGTAGTTAATTTACTAATGGTTTAAGGCCATTTCGCGATTTCAGTCATCTTACAGTAACCAGCAACAACCAGCCCTTTCTCTTCTCATGGAAGACATGCGATGCGATACTAAACAGTCTCTCGCTGTCGGTGCTTGTAATGATTTTTGCGTCTTTCTCTGACAGTTTCAAATGCTTCCACACTGCCGACATGTTTGCTGCATCCCTTCCTGTATTTTGATCAAATGAATGCAGCCTTGATGAGTAAAAGAGGCTTCTATTAACAACAGTAAACAATATTACAGGTCTCAAACTTTTGAATGGAATTGTTCGAACATGCTGTTTCTCTCTGTAGGTGACTCTATGCCTGTCTACGCCAACTGGCGTCTAAAAGTGATGGATCACAACCGGCCAGAGCCCCTTCCATTTCCTCCCACTGGTGGCTGCTGGTCACCACTGGTCGATTACCTACCTGAAACCACCACACCTGGAGTCTCTTTGCACAGGTGAAGGACATACTCGGCGTGTCCCACATCAGAGTCAGTGTTGTTCTTCTTAAACTTAAACTAAACAGCACATTGCCATTTGTTTACAGGTGTAACATTGCTGTGATCTTGCTGACTGACCTCATTGTAGACCACGGGGTCAAAGTGGAATGGAGCTCATACCTTCACCTGCTACTGCATGCCATCTTCATAGGTAACACATACACAACTGTGCAGTTTATTAAAACTGTTATCACTGGAATGTTTCTCATTGTGTGTCCTGCAATGCTTATTTGTGCTTGTAGGCTTTGACCATCAGCACCCAGAAGTCTATGAGCACTGCAAGCGCTTATTGCTCCACCTGCTGGTCGTCCAAGGCACTAACAGCAGCGTCCAGTCACTAGCATCTGTACTTCTCCGCAACCGTGAATTGAACGAGCCCAGAGTTTTGACAGTCAGACCCACACTTCAGGAGTTCAACCTCACAGGTGCTTCAAAGCAAAGATGTTCTGCTACAGTGATCCTATCCAGATTATTAATTATAATAACAATAATAAATGTGCATTGGTTTGTGTCCCAGGTGTCACAGAGCTGAATCCAGACTATCAGCCGTCTCCAATGACAGATTCTGGCCTGAGCTCCAGCTCCACATCCTCTAGTATCAGTCTGGGCAGCTCAGTGCTGCCTCACCTCCCTCCTACTCTTCTTAATGAAGTTGACCTGTCTGCAGAGCAGGATGAGAAGGTCAAAAACCTCATCGAGTTCATCAGCTCAAGGTGAGGGGCCTCTGATGGCCATTGTGTCACATTCTCCCTCTTAGGGTTGAGATTTCATTATCAGAGTTCTTCAGTTCAAGCAATAACATGCAATCCTGCTTGATAGTTTTGTATGTTCAGGAGTGGCTAATGAAGACTATAATGTTTGCTTTAAGAAATCTGTTACTGTTGTAAAATCTACACTACCAGTCAAAAGTTGAACTGTAAGAAGTTAAACAGTAATATTTTTAATAATTTTTAAACATTTTTAATATTTTTTTAAATTCTCTTCTGCTCACCAAGCCTGCCATTATTTGGTCCAAAATGCAGCAAAAGCAGTAATATTGTGAAATATTATAGAATTACTTTTATTTAGCAAGGATGCTTTAAATTGATCAAAAGTGATGACAAATACTTGTATAATGTTACAAAATGCAATTCTTCCGAATGTTCTATTCATCCAAGAAACCTGAAAAAATTCTACTCAGCTGTTTTCAACAATAATAATAATAAATGTTTTTGAGCAGCAAATCAGAATATTAGATTAATTAATGAAGGATCATGTGACTGGAGTAATGATGCTAAAAAAAATCAGCTTTGAAATCACAGGAATAAATTACATTTTAAAAATATATTCAAATAGATAGCAATTAATTAAAATTTTTAAATCTAAATTTCTTAAAAAAAAAACTTACTGTCAAACTTTTTACTGGTAATGTATTTTCAGGTAGTAATAATCATAATAATAGTGGATTTTAAATAATAAATACATATATTAAAATTATTAAAATAATCAGCTGTTTAAAGAAAAAACAACCATACAATGTTTTTACATTTATAGAGTATACGCTTCTTTTTTTATTTGAAAAAAAAATCCAATGTTTTGTTGTAAACATTTTATTAGACGTGATTTTGAGGATAAATTTGTATTCAACCATAAAACCAAGAATCCAGAAATTAAATAATCCAGAACTAAATAAATCAAATTAAAAATGTGTGTGTGTGGGGGGGGGGGTAGCCTATTCTTTGGAGTTTACAAATAAACAAACAAGTTTTGTTTACATCATGATAAATATCAGAAATATTTCATATTTTTGGAGCAGTTTACCTCAAGTCGCTTTGGATGCAAATGAATAAAACATTTAGTTCTTAGTAATAGCAATATTATGTCCAGCTGGAGTCCATGATAATATGTTGTTGTTCATCACATATCGTTCTCATAGTTGTCTCTTTTAGCATCAAAATACTGACTTCACATTTAAATAACAGTTGTGTTACTAAATAATACTTTTCTTCCTGTCAAGTTTCCCAGGATGCATACTTAATGTATATTTTGTGTTAAGCTACTGTATTTTTTCCTCTGCCTGCAGCCATGTCTAATAGGAGAGGGTATTGTTGCCTTGCATGTGTGTGTGTGCGTGTGTGTGCTCAGTCTCATCTGTGTGAATGTTTGATTCAGAGTGTTTTCATACATAATGGTTGTTCAATGAGAGTTGTGTGAGCTTGCTTTGCCTTTGTTTTGTGTTAGACATTTTCTGTGTCACTTCCTCTAATTCTTCTTTTCTGATTGGTTGGCCCATAGGAAGCGCGGTCCGCTGTGGAACCATGAAGACGTCTCTCCTAAAAACCCCAATATCAAGAGTGCTGATCAGCTTAGTGTATTCCTCCGTCATGTTGTCAACGTCTTCAAACAGACACCGTCCGGTAAGACAACAAATGCTATTTTCACATTTATATTAAAGGAATACTCATTATTTCTTAAGATAATTGAAGGGTTTCATCTGTGGTTGTGATGAGTTGTTGTTCTGTGTGTTTGATTAGGTTACCAGTTGGAGCAGGAGCTGAGTGAAGTTGCTCTGCAGACCGCTCTCTCTTGCTCATCACGGCATTACGCTGGTCGCTCTTTCCAGATCTTCAGAGCGCTAAAACAGCCACTCACAGCCTCCACGCTGTCAGATGTGCTTTCCCGTCTGGTAGAGACTGTGGGAGATCCAGGGGAAGAGGCTCAGGTATATAGAAATGTCCCACTCTTCAATACTGTCCCACTGTTTGTTTGTTTTTTTGTTTTTTTGCTTCTGACCTGATTGGGCTAGTACTTCTGATTTTTTTTTTTTTACTTGCTCTGCCAGCATATTTGACCCTAAGTAGTTATTTTAGGAAACATACCAGAAAAAAAAAAAAAAAAAAAAAAAAAAAAAAATATATATATATATATATATATATATATATATATATACATACATATATACATAATATACATTGTCAGAAAATATTTATATTTATAAATGCTGTTCTTTTGAGCTTTTTATTCATCAAAGAATCCTGAAAAAATATCACAATTTCTAAATAAATACTTTGCAGGGCAACTGTTGCAATATATAATCCAATATAGATCATTCTAATAATAAATCAGTATATTAAAATGATTTCTGAAGGATCATGTGGCACTTAAGACTGAAGTAATGGCTGATGAAAATTCAGCTTTTCATCACAGGAATAAATTAAATTTTAAAGTATATTACAATAGAAAACATTATTTTATATTTTAATAACATTTTGCAATAGGACAGTTTTTTTCTGATTAAATAAAAAC